>NW_006408799.1:218104-229025 GCF_000296735.1 Chrysochloris asiatica | reverse complement strand
ATGCGAAAGCTGGGCAGTGAATAAGGAAGACCGTAGAAGAATTGAAGCACTTGAGTTATGGTGTTGGAGGAGAACATTGAAAGTGCCATGGGCTGCCAACAGAACCAACAGATCTGTGTTGGAAGAAGTGCAGCCAGAGTGCTCCTTGGAGGTCAGGATGGCCAAACTTCATCTCTTATACTTCAGACATATTGTCATGAGGGACCAGTCACTGGAAAGGGATATCATGTTTGGAAAGGTGAAGGGTCAGAGAAAAAGAGGAAGACCCCAGCTAGATGGACAGGCAAAGTGGGAGCATTAATGGGCTCAAGTGTGGCAACGATCATGAGGTTGGTCCAGGATCGGGCAGTGTTTCACTCGGTTATGTATAGGGTCGGTATGAATCGGTATCGACTCAATGGCACATAGCAACAACAATAATAGGTGCATACTTATAAACAGCAAACCTTATGAATAGCAGTGGAACACTTTCTGATAGCACAAATAGTATATATTGAAACATGATGAATATCCCTGGAACATCAAAGAAAAGCATGACTGGAGTGTGAGACCCTACCTACAAAACCAGTCATAGCAGAGACGGTGGCAGAGGTGAATGCAGAGACACAGAGCTGCTGTGGGCTCTGGGTCCACGGACTGAGTAAGGCCGTGTACCTGCGGGCAGGAGGCTGACTTGCCAAGTATGTCCTTAGGACATTTACATGAACCTGTATCTTTTGTTTTGTATGTGTATATCACATAGTTTTGCTTTGTTCATGTGTGACATTTAAGAGGTAAAAGGGAAGTTACAGGGAGGAAGCAGGATAATTGTTGTTGCAGGGAGGGGGCTGTAATCATTGAGATGAAACAAAGCATAGAATTTGTTGAATGTACAGCAATGATCTTGTCTGTTTAAGCGTCACTCAATTCACAATAAAAGTTTAGGGAAAGTAACAACAAACCCACAGCGCACAGTTTTACTCTGACAAACATGGTAGGCATGAGTCGGGCTTGACGTGACAGGAACTGGTTTTGGTTTTCTGGTAAGATACTCCAGATGCATTTAAAATGAACTTCCTGTTCATCATCTCAGCATAGAGAAAACTCAAGGAAGTTAATAAAAAGTGACTTCTGAATGTTGAATTTCGTTTGCATAAAGAATAAATGTTCTTGTTATAGTAAGAAAACAAATGACAAAGAGCACGAGAACACTGTCAGACAGCGTGCCAGAAGATGAGCCCCCCAGGTTGGAAGGCACTCAGAATTCAACTGGAAGAGCTGCCTCCTCAAAGGAGAGTTGACCTTAATGATACAAATGGAATAAAGCATTCGGGACCTTCATTTGCTGATGGGGCACAACTCAAAGTGAGGAGAAACAGCTGTACACATCCATGAGTGATCTGAACATGGACTATATAAAGTAAGAATCTAGGAAAATTGGAAGTTATCAAAAACGAAATCGAATGTATAAAGATTATACATTAGTGAACTGAAATGGACTGATACTGGTCATTTTGCATCTGGTAGCGTAGTGGTTACGAATCGGGCTGCGAACCTTAAGGTCAGCGGCTCGAAACTACCAGCCGCTCCGCGGGAGAAAGATGAGGCTTTCTACTCCCGTAAAGATTTACACCCTCGGAAACCCTGTACAGGGTCGCTATGGGTCGGAACCGACTCGACGGCACTTAACAACAACAACAACAAGTTACAAGCTGTACTATGCCGGGAATGACTAATTAAATAGAAATGGCATCACGTTCATCATCAAAAGAACATTAAAATATCTATCTTAAAATACAGTGTTGTCTGTGATAGGATAGTATCCATACATCTACAAGGAAGACCAGCTAATACTTGCTGTTGTTGTTAGGTGCCATCGAGTCGGTACCGACCCATAGCAACCTTATGGTTGGCAGAACAAAACACTGCCCGATCCTGGGCCAACCTCACTACTGTTGCCAGGCTTGAGTCCACTGATGCTGCCACTTAGCTAATCCACCTCGTTAAATTTATGCACCATCCTCTAAAGCAAGTGATGATGAAATTGAAGAATTCTACCAACTTCTTCAGTCTGATCAAACATGCAATCAAGATATATTAAAAATTACTGGTGATAAAATGCAAAGGTTGGAAACAAAGTAATTGGAAAAGATGACTTTGGTGATAAATCAAATACCTTTTTTTAAACAGCATAAAAGACAATATACACATGGACTTCATCAGAAGGAATACACAGAAATCAAACTGACTACATCTGTGGGAAAAGACAGTGAAAAAGTTCAACCTCATCAGCCCCAATAAGGCCAAGGGCAGACTGTGGAACAGACCATCTACTGATCATATGTAAGTTCAGGCTGAAGCTTAAGAAAATGAAAACAAGTCCACGAGAGCCAAAATATGACCTTGAACATATCCCACCTGAATTTAAAGATCATCTCAGTAACAGATACGTGCGTTACACACTAATGATTGAAGACCAGAAAAGCTGTGGGATGAAATAAAAAACATCATACAGGAAAATGGTAAAAGGCCATTAAGAAGATAACATAGAAGGAAAAGACCAAAACGGGTATCAGAAGAGACTCTGAACCTTGGTCTCCAGCAGAGAGATGCTAAAGCAAATAGAAGAAATGAGGAGGTAAAAGAGCTGAACAGAAAATATTAAAGAGCAGTTCGTGAAAACCAAGTCAAATATGATAAGGCAATGTGCAAAGAACTGCAATTAGGAAACCAAAGGGAAAACACACTCAGCATTTCTCAAAAAATGGTGTGCGCCAGGGTTGTGTTCTTTGACCATACTTACTAAATTTGTATTTTAGCAAATAATCCAAGAAGCTGGATTATAGGAAGACAAATGTGGTATCAGGATGGGAGGAAGACTCATTAACAACCTCCAATATGCAGATGATACAACCTTGTTTGCTGAAAGTGAAGAGGACTTAAAATACTGATGAGGATAAAAGGACCACAGCCTTCAGTATGGATTGCACCTCAATGTAAAGAAACCAAAAATCCTTACTAGAAGAAAAATAACATCACGACAAATGGAGATAAGACGAAAGTTGACAAAGCCTTCATTTGGCTTGGATTCACTATCAACACTCACGGAAGCTGTGGTCAAGAAATCAAATGATGTATTGAATTACACAAATCCGTGGTGCAAGACCGCTTTAAAGTATTTAATAGCAAAGATGTCAGTTTGAGGACTAAGGTGCACCTGACCCAAGCCATGGTATTTTCAATAGCTTCATATACATGTGAAAGTTGGGCAATGAATAAGACCATAGAAGAATTGCTGCACTTGCGTTATGGTGTTGTAGAAGATTATTAAAAGAATCATGGACTGGCCAGAAGAACAAACAGATCTATGCTAGAAGCATAACCTGAATGCTTTTTAGAAGCCAGGGTGGTAAGACTTTGTCTCTCATACTTCGGACATATTATCAGAAGGGACCATACCCTGGAGGAGAACATCATGCTCGGTAAAGTGGATGGTCGGCGAAAAAAAAACGAAGACTCCCAATGAGATGGACTGGCACACTTGTGGCAGCAGTAATGGGCTCAAGAGAAACAGTGAGTGTAAAGTTGGTGCCAGACCAGATATTCTTTCATTCTGTTGTGCATAAGGTCGCTCAGTCAGAACTGATTCGATGACGCCCAACAAATACGACCCTGTACAGGGTCGCTATGAGTCGGAACCGACTCCATGACACATAACAACAACAACAACTTCGGCACACTTCACAGACCATAGTGTAGAGTCAACATAACTTCGATATCCAATGGAAAGCCAAAATATTCGTGGGATTTTCTTTATCGTGCGATTTGCCTTATTGCTGTGGTCTGGAACTGATTGGAAGAGTCTCTGAAGCTCAAGTTCTCCAGCATAGAGATTCTAAAGCAAATGGAAGACATGAGGAAGTAAAAGAGCTGAACAGAAATTTTCAAAGGGCAGCTCATGAAGATAAAGTCAAGCGGTGGTGGTGGTTATGTGCCGTGGAGTCCGTTCTGACTCATAGCAACCCTGTACAGGGTTTCCGAGGCTGTAAACATTTACTGGAGCAGACAGCCTCATCTTTCTCCGGCGGAAACAGCTGCTGACCTTGTGGTTCACAGCCTGATTCGTAACCACTACACTACGAGAGTTATAATACTTGATAAAGTCAAGTATTATAATGAAATGTGCAAAGACCTGGAGTTTGAAAACCAGATGGGAAGAACACTGCAGTCTGCCTGTAAAGTGCTGTTGTAAGGATTAAATGAGTTACTAGAGCTATAAAAGCATTTAGTATATTCTTGGCAAAGATTATCATCATCTCTATGAGCATCCAAAAACACTGGCTTAGCCCAGAAAGAGTTTGGACCCTGTTCCTCAGATTCTTGGCCAGCATATAGATCTCTCCTTGATACCAACCCAAAAACGAAGCCCGTAACTATCCACACTGTCTTTTGTCTCCATTGACCTTTCGGAGGTTCGCTTAGATTCTCAGTTGAAAATCAGGGAGTCCTGAGCTTGCCCAGAAGGAATCTGACCAACTTCTATTTGCCCTAAATCAAATCATTCCCACATCTGCATAGAAAGATACGCAACCTCCTGGCCAAGCCCCCCAGGATTGGAAGGTAACCCTTTATATTCAAGTTTTCAGCCAAGCTTCTTCTTCCTAACTAAGCTCAAGAGTTCACCCTCACAGAACCTCACAAGTAAGAAGGTGCAGACCCACAACCTCTACAAGACACACCCCCTGGCAGGAGAGAGCCAGGGGACTGAGGAAGTTAGAATTTCCCTAACAAATCAACCTGTCTGCCATTTTGACTTGTAAGAACACCCAAACAGATTTGGCTTTCGTGTTTCTTTTCCCTTCCCCATCCCACGCCCCTTTCTCAGACACCAGTAAAAAAATTTTGAACTCTGAAAGAAGTCCCCCAGTAGGACAATTAGTCCAGAAATTAGTATTAGCAATAAGACGCACCCACCGCCAGGAATCCATTCTCACTCATAGCGAGCTTACAAGACAAAGTCCAACTGCCCATAGGAGTTATGAGACTGTAAAGCTGTAAATCTTCACCAGCAGGAAGCCTCATCTTCCTCCCTCAGAGTAGCTGGTAGGTTTGAACTGCTGACCTTATGGTTAGCAGTCCAATGCTTAATCCACTATGTCACCAAGGATCCTTAACAATAAAAGCAGTCATCCTCAACAAAAAAGAGGCACAGACAGATGGCGGTTTTGAAAAGATGGAAACGGAGACACAAGCCAGGAACACGTGGAGCTACCAGAAGCTAGAAGAGACAAGCAGGGCCTTCAGGAAGAGAGAAAACGCATGCACACACCCTATCCTTCAGAACAGAGAGAGAAAAAATTTGTTGTTTTAAGCAAAATAATAGCAATACCCATTATTCTGGATAATAAAAAAGGGCTCATTGTTCTAACCTCATATCAAAGGAGTATCAAGTATAATCCCATTGATACAGACGTTGCCTATAGCCAGGACCTGAACCTAACCTAACCTTCCCTAGATTCCAAAACCCAAGGGCTGGGATTGTTGTTGTTAAGTGCCCTCAAGTCAGTGAGACTCATAAGCCACCAGGTGGAGGGTTTCGGAGGTGTGACTGGTAGATTAGAACCGAGAACCTTTAAGTTACCAGTCCAGTGCTTATCCTATAGCGCCACACAAAGGAATTCTTAGCAGGGAACCGCATTACCACGTGCAACTGTCCCCAGCTACTTCTCCTTTCTAGGTTAGGGCTCCTCGAACTTTGGCCGAATGGTACACCTGTCCCACCCATCTCCAGGAGGCGGATCAGGATAAATAAAACCCGGCTGCAGGTTCCTAGACAGTTCCAAAGTGATCAAGTCACTCTATGCGAAAGGCCTGGCACTATGTAGGGGTACCATGCTGCCAAAGCACCAGAGCGTGTGCCCTTTCTTTCCCTATTAAGGGAAAAATAAGCTCAAATATCTTGAAAGCAGAGTTGGAGAAGGCCTTAGGGAAGTGGGTCGGCTGCGAGGCTAGAAGAAAGCAAGGCTGGCTGGGGAGGAGGCACGAGCTCTAGATGGCAGGCCCTGGCCGGGCGTAGTGCCTAGCTCATAGTAGGTCCTCAGCAAACGTGTAAATGAATGAATGAATGGCAGGCGCGCAGGTCAGCGCCGCCCAAGCGAGGCCCGGTCACGCAGCCTCAGGGGGCAAGGTCTAAGGAGAAGTGTGGCTCTGCGAAGAGGGCACTCCAAAGGCAGTGAACCCGGATACCGCGCTGGAACCAACCGCCCTTACCCGACCCTCTCGGGCCTGGCACCCCGCCCCGAGCCCACTACCCGCTTCCTGCGTCCCGGAGGCCGCGCGCGGCCAAAGGCGGCCTCCGAGCGCCAGGTGCGCGGCGGCCGAGGCAAGGTGACCGCAGACGCGGACCGGGCGCCCACCTTCTGCGCTACGCGCACGTTGTCCTCGCCGAAAAGGCTACTGACGCTCTGTGAGAAGGTGTTGACGGTACGGCGGTAGCTGTTCTTCTCCGTGCTGCCGCGGCCCCGCGCCGCCTGCAAGCCTGGGGCCATCTGTCCGAGCAGCAGCAGCAATAGCAGTCCCGGCGCGGCGAACGTAGTCCGGGCCCCAGGCCCGCCGCAAGCAAGCGCGCCCATCCTCCGCCAGCGGGGTGCGAGCGCCGGGAGCCAGGTGTCGGTTGCGGGCCGCAAGCAGGGACCGCGGGCTCCTGCTAGGACCGCGTTGGCGCGCTCCAGAGGCCGCGCGCTGCGCTCTGCCCGCGCTCTGCCCGCGCTCGCCGCCGCCGCCGCACCGCGCGCAAAAGCGCGAGCGCCCCGCCCTGCGCCCCGCCCTGCGCCCCGCCCTGCCTGGACCCCGTTGGCCTCTGACCGCACACCTCGGACTAGAGAACTCGGTCCACCGGTAAAATCTTTGTCTCCACTTCCCCTCTACCCGGAAACTCTCTGTGACCTACTGAAGTTGTTTGTATTTTTTTAACTTTACTGTAAAAAGCAACCCATGCCTACAAAACTTTCACCAGCCTCAACAAGAATAATGACTGCAATTGATTGGACACACAGTACATATAAATTTTTGTAATCACGATTATACCCGAAACTGACCGCATCGTCCACAGCAAAGGTCCCAGCTCTTCATGTTGAAAAGTTTAAATAAAGGGAAGTGTGAAGCGTGTCCTTCCCGAATATTTTTCATTGAAAAGGAAAAATTGTTTTCAAAAGTCCAGCTACTAAATGAGGAGGAAATGAGAGAATTGGAAAATCACTTTACACTTCCTTGCCCAAGCGATGGATGCAGTCTACAGGTATGCAAAGACTCTATGATGAGGAGATGAAAGTTTGGTGGGGAACCTAGAATGGAGCGCCAACGCGTCGCCAATCTCTTTTAGTATCAGGAAGTCGCTGACTCAACCTGTGATGGATTCCAGCCAAGATACCTTGAGCTTGCAGCTAATCTAACCATAGATCTAACCGTCAGTTTGCAGGAAAATACAGGGATTGGAGGGGGAGGCGGGAAATGACTAACAGCAGCTACAATCGTCCAAATCCGGAATGGGGACCATTCTACAGCACAAGTGATCCATTTCTTCAATTAAATTACCTAGAAGGAGAAAGAGGAATTGATCCTGGTGTGGCGCTGTGGGTTAATACGCTCCTTTGAAACCCTATACAGGGTCTTTATGAGTCACAAGTCGACGGAACTTAACAACAATAAACCGTATGAGTCCCGGGTGCGGAGTTGCAGGTTACTGCGTCGGTTCGAACCACAAAGTAGGCGGTTCAAGCTCATCAGCCACTTTGCGGAAACCCTATACCAGGTCACTATGAGTCAGAACCGATTCAAAAGCTCTTAACAACCAAACAACAACAACATAAACCATAATGGTGGTTATGTGCCGTGGAGTCGGTTCCGACTCATAGTGACCCTGTACAGGGCTTCTGAGGCTGTAAATCCGGAGCAGAAAGCCTCATCTTTTCCCGCGGAACAGCTGGTAGTTTCGAACTGCTGACCTTGAAGTTTGCAGCCTGTTTCATAACCCCTACGCTACCAGAGCTCCTTATAAACCATAACAATCAATTAGAATTTTAAAAACCTTGTTTCCACCCTAGAGCAAGCAAACCAAGTCTCTAATAAGACATATTTTTTTTTTAGACAACTAGGGAACTGAAATTCAATTTTTGCCAACCTGACAAATAAGATATTTTATTATATAACTTGACATTTTTGGATTTCTCGTGAGGTTTCCATGTATTTATTGGCCATTTGAGTTGCTCCCTAGTAAACTATGTGTTCACAGCCTTTGAGCATTTTATTTTCTACTTATTTTAAACTTTTTTAAAATTGTGAATTGGGTGAAGGTCTGTAGAACAAATACGTTTTCCATTCAACAATTCATACATACTTTGTTTCAAACATTTAAAATTTTTAATATTTTTTAAGTAAATTTTTTTTTTTTTTTGAGCTGTTTTGTTGCTGTTGGTAAGTGCCATCAAGTTGTTAAAGTTGGTACCAACGTATAGCGACTTTATACAGAACAGAACGAGACACTGCCTGATCCTGGAACAACCTCACAATAGTTCCTACTTTTGAGCCCACTGATACTGCCACTATGTCAAACAATTCTTTTTTTCCGACCCACCCTCCACTTTACCAAACATGATATCCTTCACTAGTGACTGGTTCCTCCTAACAATATGTTCAAAGTATGAAAGACAAAGTTTGTCCATCCTGACTTTCAAGGAGCACTCTGGCTATACTTCTTCCAACAGTGATCTATTTGTTCTTTTTGAGTGTGTGGTACTGTCAACATTCTCCACCAACACCATAACTCAAATGTATCAATTCTTCTACTGTTTGTCTTCCTGATTCACCATCCAACTTTCACATGCATATGAGGTTATTGAAAATACCATGGTTTGGGTCAAGCTCATCTTAGTCCTCAAACAGACACTTTTGCTCTTCAACACTTGGAAGAGGTCTCGTACAGCAGATTTGCCCAATGCAACACATCATTTGGTTTCTTGACTGTTGCTTCCATGAGTGTTGATGGTTGATCCCCCAAGAATGAAGTCTTTGACAACTTTGATCTTTTCTACATTTATACAAATGTTATTAGTCCAGTGGTGAAGATTTTTATTTTCTTTACATTGAGGTGCAGCCTGTACTGAAGCCTGTGGTCTTTGATATTCATCAATAAGTACTTTAAGTCTTCTTGGCTTTCAACAAGCAAGGTTGTATCATATGCATATTGCAGGTTGTTAATGAGCTTTCCTCCAAACCTGATGCCATGTCCTTCTTCATATAATCTAGCTATTCGGATTATTTGTTCAGCATACATATTGAATAAGAATGATGAAAGAGAGGAGGGGCTTGATAGCAAATAGGGTAGAAGTGCAGTGAAGATCTCCATCAGCAAGAACACAGAATACCAGATGAAATGGGTTCAGGGGAGAGCTCCAAAACTCTGAACCACATATATAGGCATATTTGAAAGGTTTGAAGCCTTATAGCTAATGGGATTTGCAGCAGAAACAAGAAATCTCACATACTTTCAAACCTGCCAGGCTCAGCAGCCCAGAGCTGCCAACTTGGGAGAGACCAAACAGCAAGACCAAATGGAGGAGCAAGCAGACCTGCCACAGACTGACAACCGGCAGAAACTTCGGAGACAAAGGTGTAGACAATATTTTTGTTTTGTTCTGTTTGTTTGTTTTTTGGTATCTGTTCATTGGCCTCTCACTGTCTGCACACCTCCATTCTGGTGACTAGATGGGGTGCCTGAGTGAGTGGACACCCCCCTAACCTCACCACTTGAGGGTTCTTCTACTACACCTGCGCACAGAGCCTCTCAGCATTTAAAGGGGCACATCCCACTTAAAAATATGGCAGTGCAAACTGGCCACAGCCAGCCCTGAACTGTTTATTATTAGGAAAAAGGCCAGAACAGGGGTTGTGGAGTGGGAGAGACACTAAAAACAAAACAGGCCGAAAATTAAATCCTGAGTTTCATCATAATAACCAGCAGCGGCATCTTGAAATTTCTCAGGCGGCCTTGAAGGCAAGAAGCTGAAAGAGGATATTAAAGTCACACTCATATTGGGCCACAGATTTGGGGTTTTTCTCTCTTCTCTCTTTTCTGTGATTATAGATTATAGTATCCAATATGGGTTTTTTTTACTGTTTTGTTTTTTTTTTTGTTCCCCTTTTACCTTTAGGGGGCCTTTTCTCTCCCTATATTACCAAGAAAAGACAGCAATTGCTGTCATATACTCAAGCTACAATCACACCCTATAAAAACCCACAATCCAAGCAAGAACCAATACCAACTACCATATACCAGGAAGGCAGACAACACCCGCAAAGGCTACTCTAAGTTAAGTAATGAAAAGAGTGAAAAGGGAAGCCCATCTTCTGATCACATCTACCTGGAGGCAATCAGAAAGCATAAAAAATACCAAAACACACACTCAATTAAGTATTAAGGCTACAGCTAACGACTGAATATGTCCAAGAAGCAAAAACAGACGACCATATCAGCACATGTCCGAAAACAAGATAAAGTGAGTTAGACAAATGAGTTGGAGGTTGACCTACACGCCATACTGGAAGGAGGGCAGGCTTTGGAAAGGCCAGACAAGGAATTCATAAAAATGATTATAAAATGTATCAAAACACTATACAATGGAGTTGAGAAAAATAAGGAAGAAGTCAGGAAAGGGCAGCAACAGAGAGTGAAGGGTCTGAGGCGGCGATAGCTAGGTCGGCTCCGCACGGTGGGCTCCGGGTCACAGAAGTATGACAGCAAGGCGGATCCTGCAGGAGACTTTTAACGCTGTGTTCCAAGAAAAAGCTAAGCAATATCACTTGGACCTCAGTGCTGAGGCTGTAGGTGAAACTCTTCAGTTTAAAGCTCAAGATCTTTTGAAAGCTGTCCCATGACCCAGAGCAG
>NW_006408799.1:215894-217064 GCF_000296735.1 Chrysochloris asiatica | reverse complement strand
TTTTTGCTTTTTCACTATCAAATTTTTAAAGCACTCTGCTTTGAAAACCCCTAGAGTTGATAATGAGCTTTTAAACCTGCTTTTAGACAAAGGTGCTATGAAAACCAAGAATTGCTTTTTTGAAGTCATAAAGCGCTTTGACAAATACATCATGAGGCTCCAAGACCAGCTTCTGCAAAGTGTCACCCCTCTGCTCATGGCCTGCTATGCCCATGAGCTCAGTGTCAAGATGAAGACTCTCAGCAACCCCCTGGACTTGGCCATTGCCCTGGAGACCACCAACTCTCTCTGCTGCAAATCCTTGGCCCTTCTGAGACAGACGTTTTCCTTGGCCTTTTCTTTCCAGCAGGAGAAAATCTTAGAAGCCGTTGGCCTCCAAGTTATAGCTCCCTCTCCTGATGATTTTCCAAACTTTGAGGACTCCACTTTTTTTGGAAGAGAGTATATAGACCATCTGAAGGCCTGGCTGATCACTAGTGGGTACCTACTCCAGATTAGGAAGGTTGTACCTGAACCAATGCAAGGAGAGGAGAAGGCAGTTCTTTCTACAAACCTGACATTCAGACCAAGGCCCCAAGTGACTTGAGTGATGCTGTGCTCCAGCGAGCAGGTCACAAGGTGGTGGAAACCATTGACAAGCTGGTGATGTGCATTGTGGAAGGCAGTCTGTCTCCTAGAGAGAGAGCTGCACTCAAGGTGGATCCTGCTTACTGGTTTCTTTCTGATGAAGACAGCCTGGAGTATATGTATTACAAGCTGAGGTTGGCAGAAGTGCAATAAGGAAAGCAGGTCCCAAGCAACGATGGCCGGCAGCCAGCCAGAGCAGAGTGCGCTGTCCGGGCCACGTTGTACGCCAAGGCTGTTCACAGCCTCAAAAATCGGCTTCTCCCAGGACAGCGGCGACGAGGCCTCCTCCAAGCCCAGGGATTTCGGGGCTGGAAGTCCAAGAGTGTAACCCCCAGCTCCCAGATGCTCTTCTCATTGGGCACCAAGCTGCGCCACCAGAGTCGAGGAGGTTCTGCCAAGCCACATAAAGAGACCACTTTATGGAATGGCTCACCAGAGCCAGCGGTTCCTGCTCCTCAGGATAAAATAGACAGTCTTAAATGGAGGGTAGAACTAATGGAATATAAGGTAACCACAATGGGGTTGGGATGGGAGGTTTACTTT
>NW_006408799.1:212784-213379 GCF_000296735.1 Chrysochloris asiatica | reverse complement strand
GAGGTTGGCCCAGGATCAGACATTGTTTCATTCTGCTGTGCATGGGGTCGCTATGAGTCAGTTCCGACTCGATGGCACCTGACAACAACAACAACTAATCTCTGATAAAATAAACTTTAAGGCAAAAACCAGCATAGTAGATAAAGATGGACATTATCTCATAATTAAAGGGACAATTGAACAAGATGATATAACCATAATAAATATCTATGCTTTTAATGAAAGACCTCCAAAATATATAAAGCAAACTCTAATAGATTTAAAGAAATAAATTGATGAATCTACAATAATCGTGGGCAATTTTAATTCTTTCAAAAATGGATAAAACAACCAGAAAGAAACTTGACACAAACACAGAAGAATTAAACAACACAATGAACCAACTGGACTTAATAGATGTATATAGAGCATTCAACCCAACAACAGCACAATACACATTCTTTTCCAGTGCACATAGAACATTCTCCAGAATAGACCATGTGTTAGGCCACAAACCAAACCTCCATAAATTTACAAATATCAAAATACTACAAAGCGTCTTCTCAGACCACAATGCTATCAAATTAGAAATTAACAATAGGAAGACCAAGGAAAT
>NW_006408799.1:207459-208611 GCF_000296735.1 Chrysochloris asiatica | reverse complement strand
CCAAGGAGTGACTGGTGAGCTTGAACCGCCGACCTTGCTATTCAAACGACTTTACAGTCTGGCACATTAACCCACAGCATCAGATGCAAATCAAAACAACAATGAGATATCATCTCACACCAGCAATAACAGCAAAGATAAAAAAAGTAGAGGACAATAAATGCTGGCGATGATGTGGAGAGACTGGGTTGCTCCTGTATTGCTGGTGGGATTGCAAAACGGTCAACCTCTCCAGAAAGCAATATGGCACTTCCTCAGAAGGTTGGAAATAGAAATACCTTAAGATTCAGCATTTCCTCTACTTGGTATCTACCCACAAGAAATACGAGACATAATATGTGTAGATACATGCACACCAATGTTCATAGCTGCACTATTTACAATAGCAAAAAGATGGAGACAGCCTAGTGCCCATCAATTGAAGAATGGATAAACAAACTGTGTATGTACCAAGCTGCCTTGAAGAATAACAAGGAAGCTACAAGCCACCACATTACACGGATGAACCTTGAGGACATTATGCTGAGTGAAATTTACCAGTCATAAAAGGAGAAATACTACATAGGACCACTATAGTAGAAGACTAAGAAAAATAACCCATACTAAAAGGGTCTTTGTTGGTTACCGGGATGTGTGGGGTGGGGTGAGGGCCTTAATGACCTTAATGGTTGAATGATCAGAACTCGACTAGAAGAAGAAAGAAGAGGAATAAAAGAGTAATCTGTCACAATTTGATAATCCTGACCTATACTTAAGGAGCTGTGGTAGTGTAGTGCTTATGAATTGGGCTACAAACTGCAAGGTCAACAGTTTGAAACTATCAGCTGTTCCGTGGGAGAAAGATGAGGCTTTCTGCTCCCGTAAAGATTTATAGCCTCAGAAACCCTATACAGGGTAGCTATGAGTTATAACTGACTCCACGGCACATAACCACCATACTTATGCATGCAGTAGCTCAAAAGAGGGAACAAATCTTTACAGTGAAGATCATTCCCACCCCCTCGGTACACAGTATAGACAGGGATGGACAACTTAGACATTGGGTATCCAAAATGGGGGGCTACAAAGGCAAGAAGTGACTGGCTTACAAGCTTTCAAGAGGGAGCCTAGATCCAGAGGACGTGGAGGAAGGTAGACTCTTCACTGAATAGT
>NW_006408799.1:206092-207359 GCF_000296735.1 Chrysochloris asiatica | reverse complement strand
TCTGCTAACAGGAACCAGACAAGGATGCCCTTTGTCACCACTCGTATTCAATATTGTGCTGGAAGTCTTAGCAAGATCTATACGGCAAGACAGGGAAATTAAAGGCACCCAAAAAGGCAAAGAGTAAGTAAAACTCTATTTGCAGACAACATGGTCCTACACATAGAAAATCCCAAAGACTCAGTAAAAAAGCTACTAGACCTCATTGGAAGATTCAGAAAAGTAGCAGGATTTAGGATCAACATACAAAAATCAGTTGGATTCCTCTATACCAAAAATGACAGTGCTGAAAAGACATTAGGAAAGCAATACCATTTGCAATAGCCACCCAAAGGATTAAATATCTAGGAACAAATGTAACCAAAGAAGCAAAGGAATATACAAAGAAAACTACAAAACACTACAGAGCTCAACTAGAAGAAGGAAGAAGAGGAAAAAAAGAGTAATCTGATACAATTTGATGAACTTGACCTATACCTATAGATGCAGTAGCTCAAAAGAGGGAAAAAATCTTTACAGCGAGGATCATTCCCACTCCCTCAATACACAGGGTAGACAGGGATGGGCAACTTGGACATTGGCTACCCAAAATGGGGGGTGGGGAGTGGGGTGCTACAAAGGCAAGAAGTGGCTGGCTTACAATCTTTCAAGAGGGAGCCTAGATCCAGAGGGTGTGGAAGAAGGTAGAATCTCCACTGAGTAGTATCCAATCTGTCTGGGTGGGACTGATGAAAGAAGATGTAGATAGCACTCCTGTGGTACAATAGTGAATAATTACTATCAGGACTGACTGTGAGGGTTGGAAATGTAAAGGTAAAAGTTCTGTAGCAAAAGGAGGGGAGAGGTTGACTTTGTAATCCAGGAACAGAGGGCCCTGGGACCATCAAGGGAGAAGAGCGGAGTAGGACCTTACCCAGAAAAGCAGTGACGACAGAGATGGATGCAGAGACGATAACGTGGAGAGATGGAGTGGCTGACAACTCTAGACCCAGAGAGGGAGAGGGATTGTGTGCTGACCACTGGGGGCAGGCTTGCAGGGTATACCATCTGGTTGTTTGATGATGCATGGAGAGGACTGTAACCATGGCAATGTAACAATATATGATAGGATGAATGTAAGCTAATGTTCTCCCATGTAAACTATCACATAATTCACAATAAAATATATTTTTTAAAAAATCAGTTGGATTCCTATATACCAATAATGAAAGTGCTGAAAAGGACATTAGGAAAGCAATACTGTTTACAACAGCCACCCAAAGGATGA
>NW_006408799.1:201303-204908 GCF_000296735.1 Chrysochloris asiatica | reverse complement strand
CTTTTGAGTTATGGTATTGGAGGAGAGTATTGAAAGTGCCATGGGCTGCCCATAGAACCAACAGATCTGTGTTGGAAGAAGTGCAGTCAGAGTGCTCCTTGGAGGCCAGCATGGCCAAACTTCGTCTCTCATACTTTGAACATATTGTCAGGATGGAACAGTCGCTAGAGAAGGACATCAAGTTTGGTAAGGTGGAGGGTCAGAGAAAAAGAGCAAGACCCCCAGTGAGATGGATTGGCCAAGTGGCAGCATCAATGGGCTCAAGCATGGCAACAATTGTGAGGTTGGCCCAGGACTGGGCAGTGTTTCGTTCTGTTGTGCATAGGGTTGTTATGAGTCTGTACTGACTCAATGGCACCTAACAACAACAAGCTCTATGTATATAATTACCTTTTGTGTTGTTTTGAAAAAGTTATTTGCATTGAATAAGTCACTGGTCTTGCAAAATTTTAGCATGTGAAAAAAAAACAAAATTATACCATGTGATTACCAGCCTCATTTCTATCACTAAGGCCGTATTTTCTAACTACTAGTGGTATGGTGCTGTGGGTTAATGCACCAGACTGCAAAGCTGTTTGAACTGCAAGGTTGGCAGTTCAAGCTCACCAGCTGCTCCTCTGAAACCCTATACAGGGTCACTATGGGTCAGAACCAACTCTACGGCACTTAACAACAACAATACTTCCTCTTTGTTTCCAACCTTTGTATTCCAATCACCAGTAATTATCAATATATCTTGATTGCATGTTTGATCAGTTTCACACTGAAGAAATTGATGGTTAGAGCATGTATTTGATTAAGAGTGATATCAACTGGTCTACCTTGTGTTTGTTGTTTTCGTTCCATCTAGTCAGTTCTGATTCATAGCAACCCTGTATAGGGTTTCCAAGGAGCAGCCAGAGTGTTGGAACCACCAATCTTGTGGGTAACAGTCCACAACACCACACTAGAACTCTTTGTACTTAAAGCAGATAGCATTGTACTTCAAGACGGATCTTGATGTGCTCTTTTTGATGATGAATGCTATGTCATAACTCTTGAGTTTGTCGTTCTTGGTATAGTAAACCATGTAATTGTCAGCTTCAAAACGACCAATACCCGTCAATGTCAGCTTACTAATCCCTAGAATAATGATTTTTCCCCCCAATCATTTTATTAGCAGATGGTGATCCATTTTCTAAACCAAATCAATTCATGGAGAGGTAACATTAATATTGAGTTTTTACATCTATTAATTAAAACTCACTTTGAGACATATATGTATACATACATTTCATCATCTATAGATGAAAATGGATTCCTGGCATGGTGCTGTGAGATAAACACTGGGCCACTAACTGCAAGGTCAGCAGTTCAAGTCCACCAGCCACTCCTTGGAAACCCTATGAAGGGTTGCTATGAATTAGAACTGATGCAACAGCATTTAGCAACAACAACATAGATAAAAATAGCTAAGAACAATTTCAGTTGGTAGAACTTCGAGGATAGACATCTTTAAGAACTGACTCATTTATACACAGAAATTAATTAACACATACATTTTTAGTAACATGCTTGAATCCAGAATTTTCTGTGAAATTATTAAATTCTCATTTTTTTTTTCTATTGAATTCTTACAGGGAAAGCATTTTTATTTGTACAAGTAATCCTCAGGATATGAATAAGATGAATTTCTGTGTCTTTATGAATTTGTAGGTAAATCAGAACAAGTGTCTGTGGTTCATTTTTAGCCTTGCATTGATGTTGCTGTTGTTGTTAGATGCTGTCGACTCTGTTCTCACACATGCCAACTCTGTATAGAGTTTCTGAGGCTCCAAATGTTTGTGGAAGAAGAAAGTCTGTTTTTCATCCTGTGAGCGGCTGGTGGATTTGAACTGCTGACTCCTTCTGTGATCAGCAGTGCAGTGTGTATGCCACAGAACCACCAGTACTCCTTGGCCATAATTTTGTGGAAGAAAAAGCCAGAGGCCTCTTCAATGACAAAAATTGTAAAGAGAAAAACCAAGATGATTGTGATGAAGACTTTGTTGCAAGTAGGATTTTCTTAATTCCTTACAAACTGAGGGCAAATTTATATAACATCAAGTAGGAGTTATCCTAAATTAGACATTTATTACCCAAGGACTGTCTGTATTACACTACTGAAGTTAAATTTCACTTCTGATGGTATGATTCTTTATAATGTTAAAGGTTTGTAATATTAGAAAACGTGGTCATTCTGTGCATTCAAATAATTCTGAAGTTCACCATCTATTTGTAACACTGTGTTTCCATCCTCTGCAGAGCTGACTTTATCAGTTTTAGCCTACTCTTCATGGACTTGAACCCTGGCATGATGCTGAAGCATAAGCGCTGGACTGGTAACTACATAGATGGCTGTTCAAACCCACCAGCCACCCTTGGAAACACTATACAGTATATCTGTAAGTCCAAACCGACTTGATGGCACACAATAACAATGGCAATTCATGGATTTCTTCTCCACTCTTGACTGCCACTGTTCTTAGATGATTTTTATTCTCTTGAGAATGACCGTTCCTTCAATACACTCTTATTTTCCTTAATGTCTTTCAATATTAGATTTTCTCAGTTCTCATAAATATTGTTACACCTCATAACAGACATATTTTTCAAGATCTCTAAATTTGAAATTATCAGCAAAAAGAGGAAGACCCCGAATGAGATGGATTGGCACAGTGACAGGAACAACAGGCTCAAACACAACAATGTGAGGATAGTGTAGGCCCAGATAGCGTTTTCTTCTGTTATGCATAGGGTCGTGATAACTCAGAGTCAACTGGATCCTGTTGTTGTTAGGTGCCATTGAGTCAGTGCCGATTCATAGTGACCCTATGCACAACAGAACCAAACACTGCCCGGTCCTGGGCCAACCTCACAATTGTTGCCACGCTTGAGCCCATTAATGCTGCCATTTAGCCAATCCATCTTGCTGGGGAGCTTCCTCTTTTTCTCTGACCCTCCACCTTAACAAACATGATATCCTTCTCCAGCGACTGGTCCTTCCTGACAATATGTTAGAAGTATGAGAGAAACAATTTTTATGCATTCCATTTCATTTTTGACAACTTCTAATTTTCCTGTATTCTTACTTCATACTTTTCATGTTCTGATCATTGATGGATATTTGCAACTGTTTCTCATTTTGAGTTGCACTCCATCAGCAAGTGTAGGTCCCCAAGGCCAGACACCATTGCATTATCACAGCCAACTCTACTTCGAGACGTCAGTTGTAGTTTGAGTGCCCTGCAACTTGAGGGATTCATCTTCTGGCACTATGTTGTTGTTACGTGCCATTGAGTTGGCACCGACTCATAGTGACCTTATATACAGCAGAATGAAACACTGCCCGATCTTGGGCCAACCTCATTATTGTTGCCACACTTAAGTCCATTGATGCTGCCACTTTGTCAATCCATCTCGCTGGGGGTCTTCCTCTTTTTCTCTGACCCTCCACCTTACTAAACATGATCTTCTCCAGTGACTGGTCCCTCCTGACAATATGTCTGAAGTATGAGAGACGAAGTTTGGCCATCCTGGCCTCCAGGAAGCACTCTGGCTGCACTTCTTCCAATACAGATCTGTTG
>NW_006408799.1:194185-199553 GCF_000296735.1 Chrysochloris asiatica | reverse complement strand
CCAAATACATATTAGAAGAGACTCTGAAACTTGCTCACCAGCATAGAGATGCTAAAGCAAATGGAAGAAATGAGAAGGTAAAAGAGCTAAACAGAAAACTTTAAATGAAGTATGCAAAGACCTGGAGTTAGAAAACCAAAAGAGAAGAATACACTTAGCATTTCTCAAGATGTACAATCTAAGAATAAATACATCTTCAACTCGGAATATTGAAGGATTCCATGTGCAGAGTATTGGACGATACAGAAAGCATAAAAAAAAAAAAAAAAAGCTGGAAGGAATACAGGATTACTGTGTCAAAAAAGAAATGGCCGATGTTCAACCATTTCAAGAGGTAACATATGATCAAGAACTGATGGTATGGAAGGAAGAAGTCCAATCTACACTGAAGGCATTAGCAAAAAACAAGGTTCCAGGAATTGATGAAATACAAATGGAAATCTTTCAACAAACTGATGCGGCCCTACAGGCACTCATCCATCTATGCCAAGATATTTGGAAGACAACTACCTGGCTAACTGAATGGAAGACATCCATGTTTGAGCCCATTCCAAAGAGAGGTGACCCACCAGAATATGGAACTCATTAGACAATATCATTGATGTCACACGCAAGTCAAATTTTGCTGAAGATGATTTTAAAATAACAGCAACAGTAATCGACAGAAACTTCCAGAAACTCAAACTGGATTCAGAAGAGAATGTGGAACTTGGGATATCTTTATTGACATCAGATGGATCTTGGCTGAAGGTAGAGAATATCAGAAGGTTGTTTACTTATGCTTTATCGACTATGCAAAGACGGTGTGGATCACAACACATGTAGATCACAACCTATGGAAAACACTGGGAAGAATGGATATTCCAGAACACTCAGTTGTGCTCATGAAGAACCTGTATACAGACCAAGAGGCAGTCGTTCGAACTGAACAAGGAGGTATTGAATGTTTTAAAGTCAGAAAAGGTGTAAACTTGGGCTGTTTTCTTTTATCATACTTATTCAATTTGTTTGGTGATCAAATAATCTGAGAATATGGGTTATAGGAAGAAGAACAGGGCATCAGGATTAGAGAAAGATTCATTAACAAGCTGTGATTTGCAGACAATACAACCTTGCTTGCTGGAAGCAAAGAGAACTTAAAATACTTATTAAGATTAAAAGACCATAGTCTTCAGTACATATTATAATTCAATGTAAACAAAAATCCTCATAACAGGACCAATTAATAATATCATGACAAATGGAGAAAGCATTGAAGTTGTCAAAGACTTATTTTTTCTTGGTTCTGCAATCAACACTCATGGAAGCAGCAGCCAAGAAATCAAACTATGTATTGCATCAGGCAAATCTACAGCACAAAGACCTCTTTAAAGTGTTCAAGAGCAAACATATCAGTTTGAGGAGTACGGTGCACCTGACCCTAACCATTGTATTTTCAATCACCTTCTATGCATGTGAAAGTTGGACAACGAATAAGGAAGACAATAGAAGAATTGATGCATTTGAATCATAGCGTTGGAGAAGACTAACACTAAGATTGCAGAAATGGACAATACATTGAAAGAGCACAGGAGTCTATTTGAATCAACGGAAGCCCAAATTAGTGAGCTTGAAGATAAATTTCTCAGTACTAGTATCCTAGAAGAACAATCAGAAAAAAAGAATGAAAAAATCAGAAGAAAGACTAAATTACGTAGGATACAATGAAGAGAAATAATTTACCAGGGGTTGGAATTCCAGAACAGGAGGAGAAAGAAACCGCTGGCCTTGTGGTTGGTTAACAATTCAATGCTCAAAATTCAGAAGAATTGTTTGGCCTGTTTTTGTAGCTTATGTAAATGAACTTTTGTTTTACACTGTATTTCTGAGGTTCGTCAATGTTGCTATGTATATATCTTTTTTCTTCTTGATTTGTGTTGTCAAGTGTTGTCATGTCAGTCCTGACTCATAGAGACCCTGTATAAGGTTTCCAATAAGCGGCTGGTGGATTTGAACTGCCAATCATGCTGTTAGCAGTCCGGCGCTTATCCTACAGCACCACACCAGGACTCCCACTTGATTTATAGGATGTCCTGGCTTGGCACTGTGAATTAATGCACTGGACTGCGAGGTCAATTTGAACTGCAAGATTATGGGTTCAAGTTCAGCAGCCACTCCTTGGAAACCCTGTACAGGGTCATTATGAGTTGAAACTGGCTCTATGGCACTTAACAACAACAACTTTATATATTCTGGAAGCTAATCCTTTGGTTCACCACTTGTCTGTCAGTTTGTTGTACTGTGGTGGCTTGTGAGTTGCTGTGATTCTGAAAACAACATTCTTACGAACCGAGAAAAGATTGGAGTTGTCAAGGACTTCATTCTTTTTGGATCAACTATCAACACTTGTGGAAGCAGGAGACAAGAAATCAAACGATGTATTGCATTAGGCAAATCTGCTGCATAAGACCTTTCTAAAGTATTGAAGAGCAAAGATGTCAGCTTGAGGACTAAGGTCTGCCTAACCCAAGGTATTTTCAATAACCTCATATGCATGCGAAAGCTGGACAGTGAATAAGGAAGACCATAGAAGAATTGATGCTTTTGAGTTACGGTGTTGGAGGAGAATATTGAAAGTGCCATGGGCTGCCAAAAGAACCAATAGATCTGTTTTGGAAGAAGTGCAGATCTGCCAGAGTGCTCCTTGGAGGCCAGGAAGGCCAAACTTCATCTCTCATACTTCAGACATATTGTCAGGAGGGACCAGTCACTGGAGAAGGATATCATGTTTGGTAAGGTGGAGGGTCAGAGAAAAAGAGGAAGACCCCCTGTAAGATGGATTGGCGAAGTGGCAGCATCGATGGACTCAAGCGTGGCAACAGTAGTGAGGTTGGCCCAGGATCGGGCAGTATTTCGTTCTGCTGTGCATAATGTAGCTGTGAGTCGGTACCAACTCAATGGCACTTAACAGCAACAATCCTTTGGTAGCTAATATAGAAAAAAATACCTACTTAGTATTTTGGATGGAGTCCTGGTGTGGTACTGTGGGTTAATGCACTGGATTACAAAGTTCGATTGAACTGCAAAGTCGGAACTTCAAGCTCACTAGCTATGCCTCAGAGACCCTATACAGGGTCAATATGAGTCGAAATAGATTTGACAGTACTGAACAACAACAACAAAGGTACTTTGTATATGGGTGAACTATTTATTATTTAAGTGTTGTTTTTGAGTGCCATTGAGTCCGTTCTAACTCATAGCAACACTCTGTAGGGTTTCCGAGGTAGTTCAGTGCTGACCCTACACCGCCACACCGCCACACCAGGATGCATCTAAAGAAGAGACTATTGTCTAAAATATGTTTTGCAAAAATCTACTGAAATTAAAATATAACTTAAAAAATGTTCATATATGCACCACCTAAATCCTTTGTTACACTATCTAGATTTGGGTCTATTGTGTTTTTTTGTTTGTTTGGGGTATTTTGCATTATTCAAGGAGTTTATTCTAATTCAATCACTCTTCATGCATTAATTACTTCATTCAGCAACTCTTTATTACTTACCTATCCTAGGGCCATCCTTGTTCTGTTGTTCAGTGTTGTGGAGTCAGTTTTGACTCAAAACAACCTTGATTAGGGTTCCTGAGGAGCAGCACTTGGGATTGAACTATGGAGCTTATCCTACAGCACAAACCAGGGCTGTAAAGTCTGCAAATGTTTTGTTGTTGCTTTTTAAATAATTATTTTTTTGGAGGGGGGCAGTTTTCAAAAATAACTTTACCTTTTCTAAACCTCTGAAATAACTTGTAGCGGCGGTTCAAATCCACCTTTTTGAGTGTGATGTGATTTAAATTTGTCCTCAACGAATGAATGCTTATTTTTAAAAAAAAGGTTGTAAAGCAATAGTCTGACTGTTCTAGTCTCAAAATAATCGCAGGCTTCAAAATATACGTGCTTTCTGAGTGCGCTATAGCGTTGCGTGGTGATGAGAGATTAACATTTTTAGTAGGTGCCTGGAGTGGTGCTGTGTTGCTATAGGATAAGCACTGGACTGCTAATCACCTGACACTCTTTAGAAAGGCTATGGTGGTGGTGGTTATGTGCTGTGGAGTTGTTTCCGACTCATGGTGACCCTGTACAGGGTTTCCGATGAATCCCGGTGTGGCGCTGTGGGTTAATGCTTCAGACCACAAAGCCATTTGAACTGCAAGGTCAGCAGTTCAAACTCACCAGTTGCTCCTTGGAAACCCTGTACAGGGTGACTATGGGTCGGAATCGACTAGATATGGCACTCAAAACAAACAACAGATCTTTACGGGAGCAGAAAGCCTCATCTTTCTCCCGCAGAACAGCTGGTAGTTTCAAACTGATGACGTTAAGGTTTGCAGCCCAAGTTATAACCACGACGCTACCAGAGCTCCTTTAGGAATTCTATACAGGGTCAGTATTAGTCGGAACCGACTCCTCAGAGTCCTTGAAGGAGCCCTATTGAGTCAGTCAGGGTTTAGAAACCACCAGTCCGTTGGGGGAAGAAAGATGTGGCATTTAGCTTCCTTAAAGATTACAGTCATGGAACCCCTATTGGGCAGTTATTCTCTATCCAATAGAGTCGCTATGAGTCTCAGTAAGATTGTCAAAGTCGTTAGCTGTGCTTTTTATAAAAAATAAATAACTTTAGTCTGCACCTGATTGCCCTACAGCACCTCGGCCCTACCGCGTCTATTATCAGACCCCGCCTTAAGCTCCACCCCCTAAGTAACGCTGGTAGTTATCGCGAGAGCTCAGCCCGGAACTCTACGGATTGGAGCGCAGATCTAGGAGTCCACGTGGGTACGCACTGCTGGTGGAACCGGGATTGTTGCGGGGCTGAGCATCATGGGGAAGCTGCGACGGCGGTACAACGTCAAGGGGCGCCAGCAGACCGTCCCCGTCCCTTCGAAGGGCCCCCCTGAGCCGCCCCCTGTGCAGTTGGAACTGGAGGGTAAGGGCTCTCGGGCGGAGGGAGCACTGGTCTCCGTAGAAAGGGTCTCCTGGGGTAACGCCGCTTCTGGGAGCAGACAGGCAAAGATAAACACTGAAATGTATAGAATATTATGTGGCCATATGTAGGAAGGATATAAGCCGAAGAGGTGGCTGGGGATGAGTTGCAATATTTTCATTGTTGCTGTTACGTGCTGTCGAGTCAGTTCCGACTCTTAGAGACCTTTTGCGCAACTGAAGGAAACGTTGCCCGGTCCTGCACCCACCTCACAATCTTTGCTACACTTAAGGCCTTTGTTGCTGCCACTGTGCCAGTCCATCTCGTTGGCAAGTTCTTCTTCTTCTTCTGTGACCCTCCACTTTACCAAGTATGATGTCCTTCTCCAGGGACTGGTCCCTCCTGATTGT
>NW_006408799.1:153214-192810 GCF_000296735.1 Chrysochloris asiatica | reverse complement strand
CAGTGCCGCATCAGTTTGTTGAAAGATTTTAATTTGTGTTCCATCAATTCCCAGAGCCTACCTCTTTGCCAATGCCATCATTGAACCTTGGACTTCTTCATTGAATTTCATTGGCTGTTGATCACATGCTACCTCTTGAAATGGTTGGGCATTAACCATTTACATTTTTGGTACAGTGATTCTGTGTATTCCTTTATATTTTAGGGTGGTGAAGAGTACGGTGGACTGGATCTAGTAGGGTTGCTAAGACTTCATCTTCTACTCTGAGGGAGCTGAGAGCCATGGGAGGAGCTAGAGCAGAGGGAAGATACGACATGGACTTTGTTTTCACAGCATCACTTGGGCTGCTATATTGAGGAAATCCAGTATGGATAAAGGCAGAACTGGGGTGACTCACTTGTTATATGCTGTTGAGTTGTTTTGACTCATCGCGCCTCTTTTGGTTTTCGCGAGTTTTTTTTTTTGCAGGAGTAGAAAGCCTCATCTTTTGCCTACTGGTGTGCTCAAATAGTCGACCTTGTGGTTCACAGTCCAGTGCTTATCATACAGGGCTTCCTGGAGTGACTCCTAGGAAGCCTGTTGATTATGTTAATTCAGACGAGTGTGATCTGATTGTGGCTTACAGTATGTAGGAGCTGAAAAGGGTTTGAGCCCAGGATGTATTGTGAAGGCTTTTCTAACTGACTGTTGTTAAGTTCTGTGCAGTTGGTCCGACTCACAGTGGCCTTGTATAGGGTTTCTGAGGACTGGCAGGTGGGTTTGAACTGCTGAGTTTGCGGGTAGCAGTCCAGTGCTTATCCTACAGCACCACACTAGGTGAGACAAATCTAGATTGAATGGGTTCAAGGACAAGGATGTCTTCCTGCATATGTACTGAATTGAACTCATTTAGTAGCTTGTTATAGAATCCTGGTGTGGCACTGTTGGATAAATACTAGACTGTTAACCACAAGGTCAGTGCTTCAAACTCACCATCTGCTCTCCAGAAACCCTATACAGGGTTTCAATGAGTCAAGATCAACTCGATGGCACTTAACAGCAACAACAGGTAGCTGTGTAAGTTCTCCAAGAATGACTTAACTGGGCAGTCAGAGCAGACGGACTGAGGCCTCTTGGACTCAGAGATTTTGGAGAAGTTGTTCTGTTTTGTTGTTTGCTTTTATTTTGTGATTGTGGTCTGGGTGAAAGTTTACAGAGCACATTTGTTTCCTGTTCCATAATTTATACAGCTTTTGTTGCATGACATTAGTTCCAGTGCCCCTCAGTGTAACAGTGCTCTTCCCACCTCTCCATGGATTTCCATTTCCATTTGTCCTTCTCACCTTCTGAGCTCCTTTTCGGTCTCATATAAGTTGATTGATCTAAGGAGCAACATCAACACGAGACATCTGTGTTTATCCTCACTTTGCCCACAGGCCGGAGGGGGCTTTCAGCAATAAAAATCAGCTAGCACTCTTGCTTCAAACCTCCCAGTGAATCTTTGCACGTTTAGAATAAAATCTTGCCTGCGGGCCCCACAGGACCCTCTTGTCACTGCTTCAACTGACTGCCTCTTCTCTCTTGGGTGGTGTCATGGCTAAGTGCTTGGCTATTAACCTAAAGGTTGGCAATTCAAGACTACCGAGAAGCACCTCAGAAAAAAGGCATGGTGATCTGATTCTGAAAAATCGGCCACCTAAAACCCTATGTGTCTGCAGCCTCCTCGGTAGTGTACACAGGCTGTTGGCAGATATAGGCTACCCAAGGGAACCTGGAAGGAGCTCTGGTAGCCTACTGGCTACGAATCGGGCTGCGAACCACAAGGTCAGCAGTTCAAAACTACCAGCTGTTCCGTGGGAGAAAGATGAGGTGTTCTGCTCCCGTAAAGATTTACAGCCTTGGAAACCCTGTACAGGGTCGCTATGAGTCGGAACCGGCTCCACGGCACACAGCCACCACCTGGGGACCCTGGAGACAGCTCTTTCATGTCTCTGACCTTACCCTAATCTCTGCTGTCCCCAGCCTAGGCTCCAAATGAGGATGCGAGGGACCTTTGGAAACACCCAGGGCACTGTGGATAGGGTCCACGTTGGCCACATCATCATGTCCATCCACACCAAGCTTCAAAACAAGCAGCATGTCCTATGGCAGGGCCAAGTTCAAATTTGCTGGGCGTGGGCACCAGAAGATGCACATCTCTGAGAAATGGGACTTCACCAAGTTCAATGCTGATGAACTTGAAGCCGTGCCTCATCCCAGATGGCTGTGGAGTCAAATACATCCCTGGTTGTGGCCCATTGAATAAGTGGAGGGCCCTCCATTCATAAAGATATTGGTAGCACTGCCCCACCTGACCTGTGCCCATCAATCCATCAATAAATTCAACTTCCTGCCTCAAAAAAAACCCCAAAAAAAGCTAAAACAACGCTATGGAACACAGTTCTATTCAGACACACGTGGGGGCGCCATGAGTTGGCGTGAACTTGACTGCATCCCGTATTGCTTTCTCCAGTTCCTATTTCTGTAGCTTCCCTTTCTGTTGTCAGTTATGCTAACAACCTGGTGTGGATTAATGAGCTGGACTGCAAAGTTGGTTTGAATCTTGAGGTTGATGGTTCAAGTTCACCAGTGACTCCTCAGAAACTCTATACAGTGTCGCTATTGGTTGGAACAGACTTGATGGCCCTTAACAACAAGAGCAGTCTCCCTTCCCTTTCGTTGCCAGTATTCAGACATCTGCACTGTCGCACAGGCAAACCTGTGCCTGTTGTTTCTGTGTGTACAGGAGACTCCCAGGCGGGGTGAGAGGGGGGCTGACAATGATCACATGATGTATTGAACTGCGGAGGTGTGTGGCAGCTGGGCTGTGGGTGAGACACGCGTATCTTTTCAGATAAGGAGACTTTGAAAGGTGTTGATGCCAGCAATGCGCTCGTCCTTCCGGGAAAGAAGAAGAAGAAAACCAAAGCCCCTCCCCTGTCGAAGAAGCAGAAGAAACCTCTGACCAAGAAAGAGAAGAAAATGCTGCAGAAAATCTTAGAGCAGAAGGAAAAAAAGCGCCAGGTAGGTCCGCCCCGCCCCGCTCTCCCAGGGTGGGCACAGGGCTTTAAGAGGGGAGAGAGAGGTGAGGGTGCACTATGGAATGTCTTTCAGAGCAGTTTGTTGTTAAGTGCAGTGGGTTCTGGCTCATAGTGACCCTGTGTAGGGTTTCTTAGGAGCAGCTAGTGGGTCTGAACCACCAACTTTGTGGTTCCAACCAACCTTGTGGTCCAGTGCTGATCCTACAGCACCACATGAGGGCTCCAGAGCGGTCTAGAATTAAGGAAATGTTCTGTGTTTGCACCATCTGCAGCAGGTAGCCACATGTGGCTTCGGATGTGGCCAGCGTGACTGAAGAGTTGAATTTGTAAATGTTACTTAATTTCCATTCATATAAGCACTTGTATCCATTCCAGGGCCGCCAGAATGGACACACAGCTCTGGTGCCTTCTAACCCTCCCAGAGGACGCTGTTGGGTCCCAGCCAGTCTAGTCTGTGTCCTAGTGTGCTGAGGCCCTAATGGGAAATTCTTCCATCAGCACGCTTGAATTTTTAAGAAAAATAATGTTGTTAACAATACTCACAGCAGAATGTAACACCGATTGCTCACCAGTTTCTGCTGCACTGTTGAGTAACATTGACGATATTCTGAGACTTGAACACCCGTTCTTACCCTCTGGTTCTGAGTTCTCCCTCTCCCATTAATGTAAACTTGCTGCCTCTGAAAGTCCTCATCTAATCAGTCCCCATTTGCTGCTGTCAATTTGGTCATACTATTTGTTGTTGTTAAGTGTCAAGTCACATTCTGACTCATAGTGACCCTGTATAGGGTTTCCAAGAAGCAGCTGGTGAGCTTGACCCTCCGACCATGTGGTTTGCAGTCCAATGCATATCTTACAGTGCCACACCAAATCATATAGAAATCTTAAAAGAGCATGATGTTCAAGGCAGATATTTTTTACTAACTAAGCCTATGAAAACTTCAGGGCTATTTTTGGCTTAAGGTTTAAGTATCTTAAACTGTTTTTAAGGTCATTTTATATTATTTTTTTTTAACTTTTTGTTGTGAATTGAGTGAAGGATTACCAACAAGATCACCAGCTTTACATTCAACAAGTCAAGCACTTTGTTTCACCTCAATGATTGCATCTGCTCCATGGAACAACAATTACCCTAGTTTCTCCCTGTGGCTCTCCATTTACATTTTGAGAAGTCAGTCGCTTAACATAAAACACAGTAAATTTAGGGTTTTGTACGCTTATCCATCACCACTAACACAGCCACCTCAAGCTTACTGCTTCCTCAAGAACACTATAGCAGCGGAATTGTAACCGACTGTTGATTTTTTTAAATAATTTCCCATGTTAGCAGTGATGCAGCTTCTCTTCTGAAGAGCAGGTTGTAATGTGAAATGTGTTATGTGATGTCTCTTCCTCCAGAGAGCAGAGATGCTCAAGAAGCTGAGTGAAGTCCAGGTCTCCGATGCCGAGATGAAGCTCTTCTACACCACATCCAAGCTAGGCACCGGAGACCGCATGTACCACACCAAAGAGTGAGTCTGTGCACTTTCCTGGAGCCCCTTCCTCTAGCCCAGACTCCCAGGGAGAGCGCTCGTAGGACTCTGCTGTGGGCTGACAAGGAACGCTGGTGACACAGTGATTAAGTGCTTGGCAAGCCCACCAGCTGCTCCATGGGAGGAAAATGACGCCGTCTGCTTCCGTAAGGATTACTTCCAACACAGCCCTGGAAGCTTTACGATGCATTTCCACTGTCAGGTTGGGTCTTTGTTCGTTTGTTTCTAGAGTGATCTTTATATATATATTGTGGTTTGGGTGAAAGTTTGCAGCGCACATTAATTTTCCATTCAACAAGTCACACACATTTTGTTTCCTAACATTGCAGGCAACCCTCTCAATGTAACAGCACTCTTCCCTCTTCCTCCCTGTGTTCCCTGTTTCTGTTCATCCTTCTTTCCTGCCCCTTTGTGCCTTCTGAGCTTTTTTGGGGATTTTTGTTCTGATTGTACACAGAAGCACGTTCCTCGCAGGTGTTGTTCACTTGACAAGCCTGTCGGCTGTTTGGCAGGGGCTAGGTACTTGAGTTTTTCGGAATTAAACTCAACTCTATGGCAGTGCGTTTGGTCTGGGTTTCGGGTTGACGAGGAGCCTTGGTAGCACTGTGGTTAACTGCTTGGCTGTGAAGTAAAAGGTGTGAGGGTTAATCCACCAGCCGCTCTGGGAGGAAAAGACCTGCTGATTTCCTTCCAGAAAGGTGATAGCCCAGACAACCCTCTGGGGCAGCGCTGCCCATCCCATGGGGGCCACCCTGAGTCAGACTCGACGTGGGTTGATGGTGAAAATGCACCTGGGGCTGAAGTGTCTCTGGGGATTGTGCCTGTAGGTGCTGCTCGACCCCTACAGTACGCAGGCACTGGAGCTGCCTGCCCCGGCAACACCAGGGTTTGTCCACAGTACCAAGTTCTCCATTGCTCTTACGTCGATGACGAACCCAGACAAGGCAGTCTGGAGCTAGGACCAGATCTGTTTGATTTGAATAGAGTTACTAAGGTGCTCAGGTACTCCGCAGTATAACCACGGACAACAGGGTAACTCAGAACAACAGAAGTTTTCTCACGGTTCTGCAGACCACAAAAAAACAAGCCAAGGTCATTGCCATGGAGTTGATTCTGACTAGTAGGGACCCAAGAAGAACCGCCCCTCTGGTAGCATAGCGGTTACAAATCGGGCTGCTAACCTCAGGGTCAGCAGTTCGAAACTACCAGCTGTTCCGTGGAAGAAAGATGAGGCTTTCTGCTCCCATAAAGATTTGCAGCCTCGGAAACCCTGTGCAGGGTCACTATGGGTCAGAACTGACGCTACGGTACTTCACAACAACAACAGCAACAATTTTGATGACCACGACCACAGATGGCCTCATCTTCCTGTGGAGTGGTTGCTGGGTTCTAACCTCTGCGCCACAAGGCGTCAACAGATCCGGGTCCTTCTGGAGGTTTTCACGGAGACATCAGCCCATGCCTCTCTCCTAGTTCCTGGTGCTTGTTGGTGAATCCTTGGTGTTTCGCATTGTTGCAGTCTCTGTTCCTTTTAATCACTGGAGTTCTCGCGTCTTGTAAGGAAGTCGGTGGAGTTGCACCGTAATCCAGCATGGCTTCATGTTAAGAAAGTCACGTATGTAGGTTTTAGTAGGCGTAGATTTAAGGTTCAGGAGATGCTATTCAACCAGTATGGCTGGCTTTTAAGAAGCAGGAATTTTCGCTTTGAAGTCAGATTCCCCGCTCACCTGGGGCAGTTGGGTAGTCCAGCCATCCCAGGCTCACAGACAGCTGTCCTACAGTCGACCTTGGTTCATGTACGTTATCACTGGCTTGGTCCCTGTGAGCATTGTTACTTATTTAATGCCTCTTGTTGTGAGGGGCCATCGGTTGTCATTCGTAGCCACCCCATCACAGCAGAGCACAACACTGCCTGTTCTTGCACCATCCTCATAATTGTTGGAGCCACTGTGTCATTCCGCCTCATTTTTACCAACCCTCTACCGAGCACGATGCTCTTCCCCAGGGACTGGTCCCTTCTGATCTCAAGTCTAAAGTACACAAGACAGAGTCTCTCCACCCTCTCTTCTAAGGAACATGCTGGCTGTACTTCTTCCAAGACTGACTTGTTTGTTCTTTTGGCGGTCCGTAGTATATTTAATATTCTTTGCTAACTCCCTAACTCAAAGCTCTTTGGCCTTCTGTATTCATTGTCCAGCTTTTGCATGCATATGAGGCGATTGAAAATACCATGACTTGGGTCAGGTGCACCTTCGTCCACAGAGTGACAGCTTTGTTCTTGAATGTTTCACAGAGGTGTTTTGCAACCAGTTTACCTCATGCTGACTGCTGCTTTCGTAGGCGTTGATTGTGGATCCAAATAAAATGAAATCTTTGGTAACTTCCATCTTTTCTCTGCTCATCTTGATGTATTGGTCCAATTGTGAGGATTTTTGTTTTCTTTTTACTGTTTATGACTCCTACTAAGTGTAAGCTGTGTGTCCGAGGTGCCGGTGTAGGTGATGAAGATGGAGCAGTACACGTCCACAAGCCCTTCCTGTGAGGAGCATGAATTCTAGTGGTGGGAGAGGGGCAGGAATCAGAGACACCGTCTAGCACTGCTGAAAAGGCACTGGGGCAGGGAAAGAAGGATGGGTGGGCGTTGTGGGGTGCTTGGTCCACGCAGGTCTCTCTGATAAGGTGGTGTTGGAGCAGAGGCTGGGGTGAAGTGGAGAGAGTTAGCTGCAAGAAGTGTTTTGTTTGTCAGGCAAACAGAGCAGCAAGCGCAAAGAACCTGGGGCAGAAAGGGCTTTGGATTTGAGCCCTGGCCTTTGAAGAGCATGTGACCATCAGAACTGCTCCAGATGCCCACCTGGCCACACTGATACCTGTATACCTGATGCTGTCTTCCTTCCACAGGGAGCCTGACCAGGCAGTCCCCCAGGGTCCAGAGAAGATCAGCAGCCTCAGCGGGGCCCGCAGAAAGCGCTGCCGCCAGCAGTCAGAAGATGAAGAGTCGGAATCCTCTGAGGCATCAGTTGATGAGCAGGCTGAAAGGAGGACACCCACAGTGTGCCTTCCAACAGCTCTGCCAAAGAGCCCAGTGCCCAGCTGTCCACCCCCGCTGGCTGGACCTTCCACCGGTGCCTCTCCTGCTCCTCCAGCAGCCACCCCTACTCCAGCCAGGCCCTTGATGAAGCCCGCTGTCTTTGTTCCTGTGAACCGCACCCCTGACATGCAGGTCAGACACTCTGGTGACTCAAGTTACCATTGCCCTGTGAGGGAGGGGTCGCCTGGTGGCAGGATATAGCTCCTCACCTGTGTAAAAGGGGAGAATATCCGTACCTGCTTGCTTATACAGACACCTGTGGCACAGTGGTTAAAGCACTGAGCTATTGACCAAAAGATTGGTGGTTCAAACCCACAAGCTGTACCACGAGAGAAAGATGCAGTTGTCTCCTTCTGTCAAGACTTGGAAACCCGCTGGAGTGGTTCCCCTCTGCCTACAAGGTTGCTCTGGGTTGGATTTGACTTAACAGTGGTGGGCCAGCCACCTCCTTGTCTAAGATTGTACAGTGAAACCTCTCAGAGTCAGAACTCGATGGGCCCACCTTTTTTTTCCATGTTCTGAGAGTTTTTTGACCTTTTGCGGCATGTTGTTAAGGGTCGTTGACTCGGTTCTGACTCATAGTGACCTATCTAGGGTTTCCAGCGAACAGCTGGGAAATTTGAACCACCGACTCGGCGATTCCAACTACCATTGTCGTGCTTATCCCATAGCGCCACACCTTCACTGCTGCACAGCTGTAGTCCGTGCTTTACTGCCTCTCTCAGTTTAGTGGCGGGTACCACCGTTTGCCTTCTTTTGTGGCTTCTGGCCTGGCAGGTTTTACTGTACTGGATTTCACTCGGTGTGTTTACTGCCCGGTTGTTGTGGAGGCTGATGAGCAAACACAAGTGAGTGTGTGTTGGGAGGCACGGGGCCGTAGTCAGGGCTGCGGATGGCTGTGCTGGCAGCCTGTCCTCATCATCCAGGCCAGACCCAGATCATGGGTTATGGCCTCAGGAACCCGCAGTCCAGCCCTGGTTCTACCCCTGTGGGTTCCCTTCCTGAGCTGTGTTTTCCTTCATCTTTAAAATGGGGTTATTCTGTGGTGCTGTGGGTTAATGCACTGGACTGCAAGGTTGGCAGTTCAAGCCCACCAGCCGCTCCTTGGAAACCCTATACAGGGTCACTGTGAGTCAGAACCGACTTGACAGCACTTAATAACAACAACGTCTACCTGAAGTGCTGCCCTGCCCCCAACCCTCCTTATCTGGTAAAGCAGGGCCTCTCTTGAATTGTTGGAGCTGAGGAAGGACTTGGGGTATTAAGTATTTGGTCCACAGTCAGTGCAAGGAAGCCTGAGGGGGACTGTGGACATCAGTGGTCTGAGTGGGGTCCCTGGGGATATGTCCCCAACTGTCCTGTGGGGAACTCCCCAGTCCCCTGAGCACTGGCCACTTCTCCCCTACCAGGAAGAGCGACTGAAGCTACCAATTCTTGCAGAAGAGCAAGTGATCATGGAAGCTGTGGCCGAAAACCCCATTGTCATCGTGTGTGGAGAGACCGGCAGTGGCAAGACCACCCAGGTGCCCCAGTTCCTCTACGAAGCCGGCTATAGCAGGTAGGGGCTGGCCCGAGATCTGGGGGTGTGGGGAGGGGAGAGGCAGGTCAAAAGGATGAGTGACGTTGGAGACTGTCCCTTAGAGTTGTTATGAGCAGGAACTCCCAGGATCCCCTGGGGCAAACTGTTAGCCTCCATGTGCCTCAGTTTCCTCAACTGTGAAATGGGCTTCCTAATAGCAACTACTTCGTGGGTATTTAGTGAGGGGTCCTGTAAAATGCCTAGGGGTGTGTTCGTTGGTCTCGTCATTTGCATCCAATTATTTAGTTACTTTTAACTTGGTGAGTGGGGTCAAAATTTTCAGAACAATTGGTTTCTCTTCAACAGTTAATACGCGTTTTGTTTTGTGACATTGATTGAAATCCCCGCTTCCTCCCTGTGTTTCCCGTTTCCATTCGTCCTTCTCTCCTGTCCCTTCCTGCCTCCTGAGCTTTCTCCCTAGGTGAATGCTGCCCTTCTGATCTCTTGACAGTTAACTGTTCTAAGGAGTGCACACCTGTGTGTGCGCTGTTCCCTTGGAAGGCCCGTTGTTTGGAAGTGGAGTCACAAAATCAGACTGTATTTATTACAGCGGAAGGACACAAGCAAAATCGGCAGAGATTTTGGGGTGGTCAGGCGCAAGCTCCCACAGTCCTCTCCTCGTGGAGTCATTCTGACTCCTGGCAATGCCATGCCTGTTGGAGTGCTGTTTCTTAGGGGTTTCAAGGCTGTGCCCGTTCGCAAGCCCATCACCAAGCCTCCCTTCCAAGGTGCCTCTGGGTGGGTTCAAATCACCAACCTGTTTAGTAGCAGGTGGCTTAACTGTTTTTGTACCAAGGGACTCCCCCTTCTAATGAGCATGTGCTAGAATTTCCTGGTGTGGCACTTTAGGATGAATATTAGACTTCTAACTGCAGGGCTAAGGAGCTTTGGTAGCATAGTGGTTACGAATCGGGCTGCGAACCGGAAGGTCAGCAGTTCGAAACTACCAGCTGCTCCACGGGAGAAAGATGAGGCGATCTGCTCCCATAAAGATGTACAGCCTCAGAAACCCTATTCAGGGTCGCTATGGGTTGAAACCGACCCGACGGCACTTAACAACAACAACAACAGCTGCCGGGCTGGTGGCTCAATCCCACCAGCTGCACCTTGGAAACCCCGTACAGGATCACTGTGAGTCAGAACTGACTCTAAGGCACTTTACAACAACATCTGGTGTTCAGTATAAACCACTCATTTGTACAATCGACCCTGACTCACAGTGACCCTGTAGGATAGAGTAGGACTGACCCAGAGGGTGCCTTGGGCTGTAACTCTTTACAGAAGCAGACAGCCTCATCTTTCTCCCACGGAGTGGCTGGTGGGTTTGAACATTGGCCGGAGAGTTAGCAGTGGAGCAGTTAACCATTGTGCCACCAGGGAACCCTCCTGAAATCCGTTTTCCCAATAGGCAGGACTTTCTGAGAATGGCCTGCTGTGAGCACTTTCCTGCCCAGTCTGAAACCCCATAAGCTAGCCCCGGTAGTGGGGGTCTGTGGCTCGAACTCCCCTCAAGCATCATCCATAGCAGCAGCCATTGAACCAGGATGGCCAAACCCACCTCCCTCCCGCATTGGCACGCAGCTGCTCTGTTTTCCTGTGCAATGCTACATGCGAGCCCCCATGCCCCTGGGGATGTGATTGTCTGCTGAGCACGTTCCAGCCTGGAGCAGCCTGGGCCTGGGGACAGGTGCCAGAGATGGGGCAATGCTGACGCAGTCTTTGTCTTCATCCTCCCCCAGCGACGGCAGCATCATCGGGGTCACAGAGCCGCGCCGTGTGGCCGCCATGACCATGTCCCAGCGAGTGGCCAAGGAGATGAACTTGTCGCAGCGGTGAGGGCCCCTCCTTCCCAGGTGGGTGGGGAGGTCATGTGGCCCTGCCCAGGACAAAGCACAGAGCCGGGCCCTGGTCCCTCCAGAGTCAGAGGGTGGGGCAGAGCAGCCAGCAATCAAATTCAGGAATCTAATCCTGAGAAGTCATGTTGCCCTTTCTAAGTCATGGCTCCCCATATGTGTCGGAGTAGAACTCTGCTCCATAGGGCTTTTCAAGGGCCTATTTTCAGAAGTGGATTGCCAGGCCATTCTTCCAAGGTACCTGTGGATGGGCTCCGACCTGCAGCGTTTTGTTTAGCTCGTGAACCATTTGTACCGCAGGGACTCCCTCGTCACACCCACCACGTACAGACCCCCATATCCTGTTACTGTGCTTCTCCTTATTGTACTCTGCAGATGCTGCAGTTTACACAGATAGATTTCTGGCATATCTTGCTAAACTACCCACCTGTTGCCATGGAGTCTGATGACTCATAGGACCCTGCAGAACCGGGTCGGGGTGCTCCATGTGGTCCCTGAGAAGCCCAGAGATACATGTGGCTTGTTGTGTTGCAATATTAGCTTTATTGCAGTGATGTGGAACTGAACCTGCAAGGTCTCTGAGATCTGCCTGTAAATGTCAACTCCTGGGCGCTCTATGGCCCAGGATTAAATTCACACTCATGTCGGACTGCCCTGCTCCCAAGTCTTTTGCCACCTTCAGTGTCTCCCCTTCCCCTTCATGCTGGAGACCAAGGCTCTGGAGCCGGAGAGCCGGTGGGTTGCTGCGCCTTGTTGGGGACGCCAGCTGGCCCTGCTATCAGTCCCTCGTCTGCCAACCCAGTGTGAGCAAGGACTCTTCTGCTTATCCCACTTGAGTGGTCCCGGAACTTCATGGGGCTTCCTGCTCCAGGGGCTGCATGCTTGAGCCACAACCTTTCCACAGGGTTGTCTCTTATCAGATCCGATACGAAGGCAACGTGACTGAGGACACCAGAATCAAGTTCATGACAGACGGCGTGCTCCTCAAAGAAATCCAGAAGGTCAGTTTGTTTGTCCGGTCACCAGAACCAGGGTGCTGAGCGTGGGCGCAGGGAGGGAGGTCACCCTGATTTAGGGACGGGGAAGGAGGTCACCTTAATTTGAGGCAACTGTTGGCCAAGCGTTACATGCCACTTTGACACTGTATGACCTTGGGCACGTTTCTGAGCCTCTGTTTCTGACTGTAAGCTGGGCCTTCCTCTTAGAATTGTTGTGAAGCAGAAATTGTGGGATTTTGCACAGTGTTGGGTGCCAAACAAACCAAATCCGACCCGCTGCGGGCAAGTTGATTCCGACTCACTGTGACCCTGTGAGACAGAGTCTAATTGACCCCCGGGGTCTCTGAGACTGGATCTCTATAGGAGCAGCTGGTGGGACACAACCACCAACGTTTTGGTTAGCACCCAAACGCTTACCACGGCACTACCAGGGCTCTTTGGTACCAGGTAGATGCTGGTTAGATGGGAGGTCATAACCCTATACAGGGTTGCTATGAGTTGGAACCGAGTTGGTGCAACCGCAGATTGCATATTGGTACCGGTGACGTCTCCTGTAGTGGATCCGTGGGGGGATCAATCCAGCGGGGTGGAATGTGAGCTGTCTTAAGCGATGGCCCTGGTTCTGGGCCCTGAGATCAAACAGAGTTCAGCACATGATGCCACACACTCAGCTGCTGGCTCCTCGGGGTGCTCTGGCCTGCCTGAGGGAAGTTCCTGTGGAGTCTGAGCTTTCTGGAACCCTCGTCGGTCAGTTCCACTCGGGTAGCTCAAGTCACTCCCTAGAGTTCAGGTTGAGAGTCTCTGTCCAGTGAAGGCAGCCCCTCCCTCTGGGTGACATCCCTTGGGGCAGAGACTGGGGATGGGGGTTCCCACACCCTCCGCCTCTAGGGCTGGCCAGTCTTGAGTGTGACCTGGGCTCTGGATGCTCCTGTAAAGTTTACGCTACCTTTTTGTTTCGATCCAGTTTAGTTTGTTTGTTTTTAACTTGTCATTGTGATTGGTTGCAAGTTTACGGAGTACATTTGTCAACAGCACAATGTGATCTGGATTGCCTTGCCCACTCTTCCAACTTACCCTGTGTTTCCCGTGTGCCTTCCTCCTCCTTGCCTGGCCCTTCCTGCCCTCTTAGGTCTTGTATGGTTGGCTATTTGAGTAACACTCCCTGGTGTTACTGGTATCGTTTTGTTTGGCTGAAAGGTGAGCTGCCTATTTCCCTCATTTCTGTGCCCTCACCTGGCCCACACCCCATCACCTCCGTCAGGTAACCCAGCCCATAAGAGTAGCAGCTCACTGATTGGTAGCCTCCTGCTAGGTTCTTGTTACTCACTTTACAGGTGTTAGCCTTTGTCAATTTCTCACCATGAGGAGGCTGAGACATGGGGCAGGAAGTGGCTGGGTCAGGACTCCCTCCAAAAGCTGAGTGGCTTTGGGGTGTAACTGGCATCTGGGGGACTCCTGGAGGGGGAAATTCAGATCCAACTCACTGGGGGACACTTCCAGGAGATGACTGTCCCTGACTCCTCCCCAGGACTTCCTGCTGCAAAAATACAAGGTGGTGATCATCGACGAAGCCCACGAGAGGAGCGTGTATACTGACATTCTCATCGGACTCCTGTCCCGCATCGTAATCCTCCGGAAAAAGGTGACACGGGACCCCCAGGCCAGGGCTCCCACTGCCGTCGGGGCCCTGGCTCTCCTGGCCCGTGCACATCCCTCCCCCAGGCTGCTGCTATCAAAGTCCCCCTAGGACGTGGGTGTGCCAGTGCCAGGCCCCCACCCGAAGTATAAACAGTCCTGAGATTCCAGAGCACTGAGTCCAGCTTCATCCACATCTTTTCTTCCTCTTCCTCTTCATCTGAAACGAGAAGCCCAGCTTTAAAATGCTGCTGGCTGCTGGCCAGCTCTGAGGTTTCTTCCTAGAGCCGGACCTAACACCAACCTCACCCTCCAGGGCTGTGGAGCCCCCGCAACCCCACATCCCACCCCTCAAGCAGACAGAAGTCAGCCTCTGAGCCTAGCTCAGTCATGGGCTGCAGCGCCGAGGTGGGGAATCCATAGAACAGACTGCCTGGCCTCTGCATGCTGGCTAAGAAGGTGACACCCACACTGAAACCTAATTCTTAAAGTGCAAGTGTAGAGTATCTGTCAGACAGATTTCTGTCAGCTAAGTCTCTGCCCTCAGGAAGCTTCTGGTCTACTGAGGGCAGCGAGCAATAAGCTGGTGATGGACAGGGCACGGAGAAGGCTGGGTAGTGAGGGGACTGTGGAGAGGGCAGCACTTCATTAGGTGCTGAAGGCTGTAAGGGAGGGACAGGGTGGAGAGAGGGCAGAGCTAAGCAGTGCTGAGAACTGGAAGCAGCTGGTGCCGAGGTCCTGCAGCCGGAGTTCTGTCGTTGTAGTCTTTGTTAAAGTTTACAGAACAAATTCATTTTCCTTTTATAAAATTATAAATGATACAGTATTGTGTTTTTGGTGAAGGTGTGCACAGCGGTTTCGCCTCCAATCCAACCATTTCTTCAAGTTGCTTGATGACACCACGTACAGTCTTCATGTCATTCTCATTTTAGTTCCGTTTTTATTTACCTGGTTTCCCTGCCTGCCCCTCTGCATCCTCATCTTTGTTTCTAAAGTCATTGTTGACCATTTGGTCTCATAGACATGATGGTTTGTGTATGTGATTTGAGAGAAATTTGCAGAGCAGATTGGCTTTCCCGTCAGCAACCCCTCGCGTTTGGATTGCTGATGCTAACTGCAGTCTGCACCGAGTAACAATGGCTGTCTCTCTTCCCTCTTCTCCGTGTTTCCCATTTCTGGTCTTTTGGCTTTTTCTGCCCTCCCCTGCCTTCTGAGCTTTCTCCCTGGGCAAACGCTGAGGACTTTTGCTCTGATGGCTGATTTTGTGGGTGCTTTTTTTTTCTTTTAAAGGAGCATAGTTCTCACAGATGACGATCCTTTTATTTTTTTAAAAATGTGTTTTTAATATCTTGATTAACATATAATTCACATACCACACAGTCTACCCATTAAAATTGAGCAGTTTGATGGGTTTTCATCTACTCAGGATTGTGTGTTAAACATCAGTTCTACAACATTTACGTCGCTGCAAACCTGCACCTCTTACATGTTACCTGCCAGCTCAGGGCAACCACCAGCCTACCTTTTGTGATAATAGTCCCTTATAAGGATAGAGCACTTTTTAAAAAATCAGTTTCTTAGTTGATGGACATTTGAGTAATTTCCCCTTTTAGGCAATATTATGAATATTGCTGCTATGAACCGTTCACATTGCAAGTGTTCATGTGAACACACGTCTTTAGTTTTCTTGGATACGTACCCAGGAGTTGAAAGCTGGTTCTGTGGTAACTGCGTTTAGTCTTTTGAGGAAGTGCTAGGCTGTTTCCACAGTGACAGTGCGTTCTGCATCTGAACCCCGCAGCAGCACACAGGGGTTCCAGTTCCCAACACTTTCTGTTATATCTCTCTCTCTGATTTAGCCATCCTAGTGTGGGTGAAGTGAGGTGGGGAGTCCTGGGAGATAGAGTCAGGAAGGTACATGAGGTGGGTCCAGCTTGGAGGGTGGTCATTATGGGGAGTGTGACAGGCAGCTGGGGTCAGTGCTGTGTGTCTGATTTGGGCTTTGTTTTCACCAACACTGACCACTCTGTGGCTCTTGGGCTTGGGGCCTACTAGCAGTAATACAGCTGCTCCCAGGCTTGGGAATAGAGCCCAGTGTGCAATACTACTGAGGCCAACAGTGCTGCCAAGGGGTCAGGAATCAGGGAATCCACACTCGAGAATTCAGGCAGCTCCTACTGGAACCTTTGTGACAGATAATCCAACAAGCAGGATGAGGGGACAGTGCTGGGCAGACCCTTCTCTTCAGCATCCCTGCCTCACATTCCACCATTAGAGCATCACTCCTTTAGCAAGCCAACATCCCAGGAGAGGCAACCCTGCTACTGACTCCGTTTTTTCTAAGACGTCTTTGGTAACCAGAGATGGGAATAAGAGGTGTTTTGAGGGGTCCCAGGAGCGGAAGCAGCCTCCCTGCTCCCAGTTTTCCTCCAGACTGGCTGGGCCTCTGGGTGGCTGTGGGTCACCGAGCCTTTACCATCCACAGAAGCATCTTCCGCTGAAACTCCTCATCATGTCGGCCACACTGCGGGTGGAGGACTTTACCCAGAACCAGCGACTCTTCGCCACGCCGCCCCCAGTCATCAAGGTGAGGTTCAGACCAGCCATGGGAAGCCACAGAACGTGCCAGCCCTATCAGCTTGGACACAGTGAGGACTCTTACCCCCTGTGGCTTTGTCACATGGAAATCCAGCAAAGTCGTTAGAGACCAGTTATCCCCAAAGTGAGATGTTGGCATTGACTCAGAAAGATCAGTACGGGAAGGCCTCCTTTATCCCACATCCATGCACGCACCCCAATGCCTCTGGGACATCTTCCCCAGGTAGACTCCAGACAGTTCCCGGTGACAGTGCATTTTAACAAGCGGACCCCGCTGGAAGACTACAGTGGCGAGTGCTTCCGGAAGATCTGCAAGATCCACCGGATGCTGCCCGCAGGTGAGTCTCCTGACCTTCTCCATACCGCAGGGCCAGAAACCCAGGCTTGGAAAAGGCACTTGTCCTTGCTACGCCTGTTTCCCCACAGCTTTCACAGTGTCCACTGCACTGGCCAGCCTCCTATTGGAACGGCTGTGAGTCTTTTGTGATTCTCAGTGGGGGTGGTACTGCCTTCTGAGCACCGCAGATAAAGAGGATAATGCAGGCACCAAAAACCCACTGTCGAGATGACGTCTGCTCATAGTGACCTGACAGGGCACAGTAGGACTGTCTAGGGAAGCGACAGTGTGATCTCTCCCAAGGAAGTACACACGGCAGAACACAGTAACATTAATTACCTTCCATGCTTCCTTTCTGAGCTGTTTCCTCCACTGGCATACACTCACCGCCCTGAGCTTCCTGTCTGACCAGGGACGCTCACTTCGGGGCCCTTCACCTGCAGTTCCCTCTGGTTGGAACACTTCCCGCCGACTGCCTCAGCCCCTCTCTGGCTGTCTCCCACCCCTTCTCCCTCTCCTCAATGATACATCAAGACTGGTGAGAACAGCAGTCCTGATTGCTCTGAGGTGATCTTGGCAGTGGCGTTACAGTGTCACTATTGGTTGAATGGGAGAAAAGGTCTTGATGCTCTATTCTCCCCACAGGCGGCATCCTGGTGTTCTTAACGGGGCAGGCAGAGGTGCATGCGCTATGCCGCAGACTCAGGCGGACATTTCCCCGCACCAGACATGGGCCGCAAGGTGAGTCCAGCACCTGTTTCCCTGACAGGTTGTCCACTGTGGACCTCAGTCTCCCCTTTATCCTTTAGTAGCAGCTTTTGCCTGTTCCCCACCCCAGAATCAGTGGTCATCGTTGCAGTGTCTTTGCTTTGGACAAGGAAGGACAAAGTCCCCGGTGGCCTGGCTTCAGCCACAACCTATCATTTCCCTTACATCTCTTCACAGAAGAAGAAGATCAGAAGGACTCTGTGGAAGAAACACGGAAGTTTAAGAAGTCACGGGCAAGGGCCAAGAAAGCTCAGGCCGTGGTAGGTGGAATGTTTGTCGGGATCTCTGGGGGCTCTGGAGTGTTACTGCCCAGTGGGCTTGCCACTGGCCCTGTGAAGTGATTTCCATTGAAGTTTCAAATAAAACTGAGTAAAATTTAAAATTTACTTCCTCACTCACACTTAACACGTTTCAGGTACTTACGTCTATCAGTAGCTACTTTTGGTTATGTAGGTTTAATCGTGAGTTTGTTAAAATGGAATAAAATGAGAAATATCTATTATTGGCAAACGTGTAGACAAAGTACATTAGAGGTTACCACAGGAGAGTGATCAAGGGGGTTTCTGCTGAAGGGACTCAGCGTTTCTCTTGGCGTGGTTTGGAGGTTTTTAGAAACAATAGTGCTTATAGTAACGTCAGGTTGGTTGGGTGACACCCAGTGTCATGCCCCCCCATGGACCACACGGAATCTATAGTAAAGTTGATTATCAACTCTGATAAATACAATAATATATGATTCATACAACTGTAAGTTGCTTAAAAGTCGTATTTCTTAGATTTTATGAATACTTACAACAAAACTGTTTAAATCTTTCTTTGTTGAATTACAGACATTATTTGTTATTGTTACATGCCATTGAGTCTTAATGACCCTGTACCGGGTTTCCAAGGAGTGGCTGGTGGGTTTGAACTGCCGACCTTGTGGCACAAACTGACTTGGGGTCCAGTGTGTTATCCTGTAGTGCCACACCTTATTAGTCAGAAGCCTGTTTTATTTTTCTCCTTCTTTTCTTTTAATTGACTTGTTTACTTTCAAAAAGTTATTGCTGTTGGTTCACAAATACTAATTGCCACAATGTTGTAGCTAAAGCCCCAGAAATTTTGAAAAAAAGTCAAAATATAAAATAGCGTAGAGTTTGGCCTCGTAGGTATTACACACATATGCTGGGCTTGTGAAACATGTGACTGTTGTAACTACAGGGAATAGTTTGTTTAAATAACTAGTTTTCTGTTGAGGCATTTTATAGGCTGCCGCTGGGTGTCACTCAGAGCTGTCCCCGCAGCGCCCCTTACTGATCCCACTGGGTGGGTCCCAACACTGCAAAAGTAAGCACTCAACTGTACGACGCTTCAGATGGCTGCAAAGGCAGTTTTTTCAGTGATATGTCTTTACCATAATTTCTTTTTGAAAATAATAAAATTTTAAGTAAAATTAGCGTTGCCCTTCCTCGGCTACTTTAGGCATAATTTACGTGCTCTGTAGCCACGTGAGATGGTGACAGTCATGTGGGATAGCACACTTCAGAACATTCCCGTCCTGGAAGAGTTCATCTGCTGTAGAGCCTGCACGTTCCTGTCTGTTCTGTGGCCAAGGGGAAGCTTCTGGAAGGGCCCTCCTGGGAGAGGGGGGCAGAGCAGAGCAGGGGATCCCTCTCAGTGCTTGAAATGGAAGACTCAAAGGTGAACCATCCATTTCTGGAAGGAGAGGGGCCCATACTCAGAACCTCTCTGGGGTGATCTCATGGATCCTTGGACAATACTGGAATTAGTCAAAAAGTCACTAACCCTCCTGTTGGTTTTTGTTGACGTCAAGTTGATTTTGACTCGCGTCAGAGTAGAACTGTGCTCTGTAGGATTTTCAAGGCTATGCCTGCCCTTTCAGAAACAAATGGCTAGACCTGTCTTCCGAGGTACCTCTGAGTGGGTTTGAACTGCCAGCCTTTTAGCCAGCAGTCAAGCGCTTCCTGGTTTGCTGCTCCCATGGCCCTCTTTACTTCCTGTAGCACTTACTGGGTGGAAGCAGTGTTCCAAGCTCCTTATGTGTGTGAACGAGGAGCATCTTCCTCAGGGGAGCAATCCCATTGGTTAGCCCCAGTTTCCAGTTGAGAATGGCAAGACAGAAAGAAGTGGCCAGCCCCAGGGGTGTGGGACTGGGCTCTCTACATTGGTGTCTTTCTCTGCCCTAGACGTTGCCTCAGATTAACTTGGATAACTACTCAGTGTTGCCAGTGGACGAAGGTGATGAGGACAGGGAGGCAGAGATGGACGAGGAGGAGGAGGCCCTGGGCTCTGACCTGGATCTTGACTTGGGGGACGAGGGGGCAGATGAAGGTGAGCTCTCTTGGCAACGCTTTCTGTCCTCAGATTCACCAGTTCATCACTGCAGCAGGCACTGTCCTTGGCCCCAGGAACATAGCCTGGCTCCCCATTTGCTTTGTAACCAGTTGGCTCCTGTGTCCCTGAGAAGCTTCCGGGACAGAGTTGACCTGTTACTGCTGCCAAGTCAGTTTTGACTCACAGCAGCTCCGTGTGTGTCAGAACAGAACTCTGCTCCACAGGGTTTCCAGTGGCTGATTTTCAGAAGCAGATCACCAGGTTTTTTTTCCAAGGCCCCTCTGGGAGGACTCCATCCTCTAACCTTTTGACTAGCAGCTGACTGCACCAATCATGGGCACCTCCCAGGGGCCCCTGTATATTTTCTGTGGTATTTATAACGAGGTCATCGCCTAGAGCCCCCCTTTGCTGGGGTAACATGGGCTTGGGGTGGTGAGGCGGACTGACCCCTGAGGGTCCCATGCACATATCTAGGCTGGCATCCTGTCCAGCAGTGCCATGCGGAGCTGCCTTGGCACCACTGTGCTCGAGTGCGACACTGGGTTTCAACAGTGTCACAGTACCCGCAGGTTCAGGACTTGGCCTCACATGCAAGCGCCACACACTTGTCACACAGCAACCAATTCTGCTGCCAGGCTCAAAGATGGCCGACTGCACTGCTGTGGCTGCCTGTTGCTCTGTCCAGAGTCCTGCCTACAATCCACTGTCCCGTGTCAGGCTCCTGAAACACTCAGGTGCCAAGACTGTGACAGGACTTTTGGAGAACGACATTATTGGCAGGACTCTGTAGGGCAGTGTGCGTTCACAGTAGTGTGGGTCACCTGTCAGCTTTGAACACAACACGAGTGTTTGTCTCCTATGTGGGTCAGAATAGCAAAGGCTACAGCTTTGATTGCTTGCTTGTTTGTGTGTATGTGTGTGTAATGGGGGCGGGGTGTGCTGTGCTGGGGTCTGCATTGATTGATGTGGGGAGAGCGTGCCAGCATCTCCTAGCAGTCAGCTGTCCACTGAGATGTTGTCCACCTTCTGAGCGGGTCCTGAGGGTTGGGGGTCTGTCCTGGTGGTGGGTCCTCAGTGGCCTCTATTCTCTCCTCAGGTGAGCAGCCGGACACCTCCCTCCCGCTCCACGTGCTACCACTCTATTCCTTGCTGGCCCCCGAGAAACAAGCACAGGTGACCCATGGGGCGTGGGCAGGTGGGGTGCCCACCTAGTCTCAGAGCATGGGGTTAAACCCGGTTGTACCCCTTCTGCTCAGGGGGATGGTCAGGAGCGAGGCTCTGCAACCTGACCACAGGCTCAGCCTCCCTTGGGCACATTACGTCAGTGCTCTTGCCTCAGTTTACACACTACAATGAGGCTGACGATTGTTCCCCAAGCGTAGTTAGCAGCCATTATCATCACTGCTTTCATCGTTGTGTTTTTATGGACTTGGCAACATTTGATTTGGGATCCACACACTTAAACTTTCTGGTTTCTGGTTTTGGTGCTTGTTGTAAGACAGGACAGATAGAACAAAGCTAGAGGGTCTTCTCCTTCCCCCGGGAGTCACCAGAGTCCCCCAGACACACTCGCGTGGGTGTCTCACTCCTTACATGCTCAGCTGCAGAGCCCTTGAAGCCCTCACTGAGTCCCAGCCGGCAGGAGTTTTCCTTTGATCTGCCGAGTTTTATTTTTCAAGTGGATCCAATACTGACATGAGAAAATCAGGAAACTCCACAAAATACTGGATCTGTTGGCTGTTTTTTTGAGGGACCCCTGGTGGTGCAACAGTTAAAGAATTGGGCTGCTAGCAACAAGGTCATTGGCTCAAGGCCACCAGCCATTCGTTGGGAGAAAGACGAGGCAGTCTGCTCCTGTAAAGGTTTACAGCCTCGGAAACCCTATGGGGTAGCTCTACTCTGTCCTGCAGGGTGGGTGTGGGTCAGATTCACTCCACAGGGGTGGTGTTTTCTCGTGGGAGAAATGCAACCATCTGGCCCCCGGGTTCCCACATGCCCAGTGCAGCTCTGTGCTAGGCTGGATGGAGTGTGCCCTGTGCACCTTGCTCCCTTGCATATGTCACCTGCCTGCCCTGGCGAGTTTGCACCCCTGTGAGGCATTGTGTTGCGCCTCTCTAGGAAATACCTATGGGTGACCTTCTTGTTAAATGCTGAGCTCAGGTTTCTGAAGGTATGTTGAGACTTCCTCATTGGAGACTAGGAATAGCCTCCCTTGTGTTTCAGGGATGTTGTAACAGTAAATGTGGGGCGTGGGGACTTGTTGACCTGTGACCTCCCTGGTCCCCTGCTCCCATGGATTGCTCCCTGACTCTAGTGTCTTGTCACCACCTTAGGTCTTCCAGCCTCCCCCAGTGGGGACTCGGCTGTGTGTTGTAGCCACCAACGTGGCCGAGACCTCCCTCACCATCCCCGGCATCAAGTATGTGGTGGACTGTGGGAAGGTCAAGAAGCGCTACTATGACCGCGTCACTAGTGTGTCCTCCTTCCGCATCAGTTGGGTCTCCCAGGCGTCGGCTGATCAGCGGGCGGGCCGAGCTGGACGGACAGAACCCGGCCATTGCTACAGGTGTGTGGCCCTGAAGGCCAGCCCCTCAGGGAACTTCCCCACCTGCCTTCCCTTGGAGAGTCCAAGTTCTTCTGGAGACTTGCAGATACAGTTGAACTTGAACAACACAGTTTTGAACCATGCAGGTCCACTGACACACGGATCTAGTCCCTGTGTGAGCAGTTCTCCGTATACATACTACAGTAGAAGGACATCTCTCAGGGTTCTCGCTTAGTTTTCATTGTGTTTAGGGCAATCCCATAAACCTTGCATAGGCCATACAGGGTGCCGCTGGGGCTTCTGGATGTGCTCCCAAGACCCAGGAAAGTCGTGACACACAGTGCCTGAAGTCTGCAGCTGTACAAGCCCAAACCTGCTGCCATCAAGGTGATTCTGACTCAGAGACCCTACTGGACAGAGTAAACTGCCCAGTGGGTTTCCGAGACTGCCCATGTTTACAAACACCTCATTGGCGCTGTGGGTTAATGTGCCAGACTGCAAAGCCATTTGAACTGCAATGCAAGGTCAGTGGTTCAAGCTCACCAGCTGCTCCTTGGAAACTCTATACAGGGTCACTATGGGTCAGAATTGACTCAACGGCACTTAACAACATCTTTCACCCATGGAGCACCTGGTGGGTTCGTACCGTCATCTTTTTGGTTAGCTGCCCACTGGGCTATCACAGCTCCTTATCCACTGTGAGGAACCCTCTGCAAAAAAAACAAAGGAAATTCATGAAGCTGTCCTGCAGCTAAGCCAGCGGGTATGAAAACCTGGTGCTGTTTGAGTAATAACCTTGTTATCTGGAATTGAGAATCCAGCCTTTTCTGTGGCTGCAGTAATACACACAGCATACATGTTATCAGCATATGTGTTCTTGGTTAGGGTGCCCGCCAGCAGGAGTCTGTTAGTAGTTACGTTTTTGGGAGATCAGAAGTTAGTGGACCTTCAGCCCCCGTGTTGTTCAAGGGTTAACTGTACTTGCTTCATTTCCTTAACCTGCTCTGGAAGCCAGGCCTCCTTCTTGGCTGCTGTTTTATTGGTAGCTTTAGTGAGAGAAATTCACATACTGGACAGTCCGCCCTTGGAGAAGGTGCAGGTCATTGGCCTTTAGTATATTTGCAGTCGTGCAACCACCACCCTTACTTGAGAACATTTGCATCAGCCCACGAGAAAACGTCATATCCGATAGCAGCTACTCATTTCTCCTCATTCCCCAACCCCTTGGCAGCCACAAGTCTACTTTCTGTCTCTTCAGAGTTGTCTGCTCTGGACACATCATAGGAGTGGAATCTTAGAGGACAGTCTTTTGTGTCTGCTTTCTGTCATGAGCGGGGTGCTTTCGAGGTTCATTCATGTTGTAGCTTGTATCAGAACGTCATTCATTTTTATGGCCCAGTGAGATTCCATTAATGAGAGTTGAACTGCTGACCAATGTAGGTCAGTGGCTTGAACCCACCAGCCACTGTGATCCCATAGTTGTTGTTAGGTATCATCGAGTCAGTCCTGACTCATAGCGACATTATGCACAGCAGAACGAAACATTGCCTGGGCCAACCTCACAATTGTTGCCATGCTTGAGCGCATTGATGCTGCCACTTTGCCAATCCATCTCACTGGGGGTCTTCCTCTTTTTCTCTGACCCTCCACCTTACCAAACATGATATCCTTTTCCCACCTGACAGTAGTGGGTTAGTAGTCCATGGAGGAACAGAGCACGTTTAGTTTCTCCATTGACTCATTGGTGGGCAGTTGTACATGACGCTGCACTGAATGTTGGCACACACCCTGTGCTTACAGGCTGTTCTCATTGTCCACGCTGTACCCTCCAGGTTGTACTCATCTGCCGTTTTTGGTGACTTTGAGCCGTTCCCTCCTCCTGAAATCACCAGGAGGCCCGTTGAAGACTTGATCCTTCAGATGAAAGCCCTCAACATTGAGAAGGTCAGTCACCACCAGGTCTTCCTGTTGCTCCGCTGTGTTTCGCATTCCCTTTAAGAGTAGCCGCTCCATTCCAGCTGGTCTCCAGGCCTGGTCATCCACATGGCATTGCCTGCTCCCACCTCCCTGTGGTGTAGGGACCCTGGCGGTGCTTGCCCAGCAATGATGGCCTCTTGCAGGACGTTGTATCAGTGGGTGCCCCTGTGGGCTCTTGCTTCCTGTGAGCACCTGGCATCTGGGTACCTGGACCTTGAGGCCCCAGGACATTTTCCTTCAGTGTCCCTGGGATCTTACGGTGTTTGCTGCTGCCCTCTGTCTTCGAGATAGGAGAGTAACGTTCTAGCATGTCCACCATCCAGGGGGAGATACCTGCCCTGCTCTCGGAAGTTTCCTGCACCTTTCTGGGTGCTTTGGGCATCATATGGATCAGGCCCCACCCCCTAAGGTGGCCATCTCCATCCCCACGTAACAGATGAGGAAACTGAGACAAAGAAGTGAAGGTCTTTGTTCAGGAGCACACGCCAGTGGATGGAGAGAGTGGGATTAACTTCTGTTGATAGCAGATCAGTCCTGAAGGATTTCTCTGGAGGCCAACTTGTTACAGAGTCACGAGGCCCCTCCAGAGAGCCCCTGCCCCCCGCCTTCGGGCTGATTCCCCAGTGGTGTTTCCTAAACTCACTGCCTCCTGTGTCGTTACTGCCATGGGTTTCTGAAGGCATTCTGCCCCCTGTGTTGGACTTACGGTGTCTTGGGTGACAGTATGTGTTTACCACCTGGCCTGTCTTTCCTGTCATTGTTGGCTGCTGACTCTTGGCAACCCCATGCGGCATATGTGCAGAGTAGAACTGCTCCACGGGGTTTTCAGGAGCAGATCCCAAGTCTGTCTGCCCTTCAAGGCATCTCTGCATGAGCTCAGACCGCCAGCCTTTCAGCCAGTACTTGAGCACTAAGTTCCTCTTGGTACCACTCAGGGACCGCCTGTGTGGCCCTACCACTATTTTCATCCCCATTCTACAGACAGGGAAACTGAGGCACCAAGATGAGCCTGGGACTGATCTCAGTCTGACTCCAGGCAGCCATTTGTTTGTGGTTTTGCTGATATTTTCAGAGATAGTCTTACTCTTTCTACGAGCCAATCTGTTATTTAGCTCAAAGATGATCTCCGGGGATGGTTTTATTCAAGATGTAGTGACGTCTCTGGGCTATAGTCTCAGGGAGTCCTCCCATCTTAACTAGTCTGATAAGGCTCTTTCATTTTCATTTCTTTTTTTTTTTAAGGAATTTCAAGTTCCGGGTGTGCATTTTTCTCCCATTCTTTCAGGATCCATGTATTATGGCCCTGTTCAGAATGATCAGTATTTGTGATTGGACACCATTGAGTTCTTCCAGTCTCAGGGCAGATGAGACCGCCGTTTCGGGTGGATTTTTCCCTTTGGTTTCCTTCTCTCTCTTTTGCCCCAGATGAATAGAGGACAGTAGGTGTATCTTGTGTATGTGTAAGTGAGGGGGGGCCCTGGTAGCACTGTGGTAAGCACTCAGCTGCTAATCTAAAAGATCGGCAGTTTGACCCCACCAGCCATCCCGTGGAGAAGAGACCAGGAGATCCTCTTCCAGGAAGATGGCAGCCCAGGGACCCGATGGATCAGTTCCGGTCTGTCCTGCAGGAATGCTATGGCTGGACTCCGGGGCAGTGGGTTCAGTTTTCAGTGAGGGAGACAGCCTCGTGCAGTGGTTTCTCCTTGCTCTGGAGTAAAAAAATGTGGAGTTTGAGGCCCTGAGGCGCTGCCTGATCCTGCCTGACCTGACTTCACCTGCACCCAGCCCTCTACTCAGGCGGTCCCTGGGCATGTGTCTTTGCTGTCACTTCTGTGCCCACTGTCTCCTGTGTCCCCAGGTCGTCAACTTCCCCTTTCCGACTCCGCCCTCCGTGGAGGCCCTCATCGCCGCCGAGGAGCTGCTGATTGCACTGGGGGCCCTCCAGGCGCCCCAGAAATCAGAGAGGTGTGGCAGGGGCTGGCTAGGGAGGCTGGGGTGCCCTGTCAGCTCTGCTTCTAAAACCCGCCCCAGGATCCTGATCTCCGCCACCTCTGTTCTCCAGGATGAAGCAGCTGCAGAACTCACGGGTGAGCTGCCCCATCACCCCATTGGGCAGGACCATGGCCACATTTCCCGTGGCACCACGCTTTGCCAAGATGCTGGCGCTGAGCCGGCAGCACGGCTGCCTGCCCTACACCATTACTATCGTGGCGGCCATGACGGTTCGCGAGCTGTTCGAGGAGCTGGACAGGTGCGGTGCGGGGCTAGTCGGGAGAGTCAGGGCAGGACCAGCGCCTCTCTGTCCTCTCTGAGCTATTCGCTCGTGTCCAGTGGGGAGAATCAGGGCAGGACCAGCGCCTCTCTGTCCTCTTTGAGCTATTCACTCATGTCCACAGAGGGCGCTAGCCCCTCCCAGCAATCAACCTCTCCACATGAGGGATGGTGGGACTTTGGATTTGTGGAAAACTGGAGGGTCATTCATTCAGTAAAGGCCACTTTTAGGGAGGAACCAGAGGAAAACAGGAAAAGAGTAGTATCAGAAATGATTAAAACATGCTTATAAACGTGTATGTAGCAAGATTTAGATTACATGGTGATTACATGCTAGTTCCAGGAATGAGCAAGGACTTAGTAATTTCTCAATGAAATGCAGCTCCTCCTCCTCCGTATTCCATGTTTTAATGCAAATAACATGCACCTTAAACGTTCTTTACACACTCCCTTGGGTGTTTTCTATACCCATTGGTTATGTGGGTGCATTATTTATGGGGGTGAATTTTATTCAGAAATACAATCCGTGTGTTTTGTGGTTTGATCATGTGAAGGACCCCAGGATCGTTTTGAAAGCATCCTTGGTTTCTCCCAGGTTGGGTCTTTGTATATTGTGAATGTCCTTCTCCCCACAGAGGGAATTGGCCATGGGGAGTTCCTCTCCTGCCATATGAGAACACATGGCACCTCTTCATTTCTCATCGTAATGGTCATGAACTTGAGCCAAGCTTGAGAGTTGGCTTGTGTGGATTGGGGACCCCGCCTAGCTGTAGTCTCTCCATGGGCTGTCCTGGGTGATGACTGAGGATGGCCAGGCAGTAGCCATGTGGTGTGTGTTTGCAGACCAGCCGCCAGCAATGAGGAGCTCGCCATTCTGAAGGGCAAGCGGGCCCGCGTGGCCCAGATGAAGAGGACCTGGGCTGGCCATGGGGCCTCTCTCCTGCTTGGAGACCTCATGGTGCTTCTGGGTGCGTACTCAGCCAGGAGGTGGGGGGACGAGGGATAAGCTGGGACAGTGGGTAGTACAGGAGACTGATAGAGATGTGGTAGTATGGTCATAAAGACTAGGGTGGGTGCTAGCAAGCAGTCGCCTACCCCCTAATCAACTTACAGGTGCTGTGGGAGCCTGGGAGTTTGCGGGTGGCTCGCCCCAGTTCTGTGAAGCCAATGGGCTGCGGTATAAGGCTATGATGGAGATCCGGCGTCTGCGGGGCCAGCTGACCACCGCAGGTAGGTGTCCCGTGTATCTCCTGCATCCTGGCCAGCCGTGCACAGGGCTCCCCTTCCCTGGCATGTGAGGAGGAGTCTGGGCCAGTCTGTTGGGCTGTGCTGTGGGAGATTGGAAAATTCTGGCAGGTGTCGGAGGCTGAGTCCCCATAGATTCCTGCTTTCCCTGTGTCCTGTCCTGAGTGTGTATCTGCTTGCTCACTTCCCAGGCCTTGCCTTTCCTGTCTTCCTGTTTTCTAAATCTACCAAGAGTTTCATGGGAAGACAGAACAATGTGAGAAGTCCCTTTCTGCCCCAACCTCCTTCACTGGTCCTGCTCCCGTTGTCATCTTTATGTCACCTGCCCCTAAGAAGAAGCAGGGCCCAACATGATCTCCCCCAACGTGTAGGTCCTCCTCCCTGTGGCTCCGCGCCACATTCTGTATGAGGTTCAGTGAAGCAGACGACTTCCCTGCCAGTTAACGTCCCAGGGAAGGCAGGAGGGAGGACTGAGCTCCACTCTGCAGACCTCGTCCTTCCACTGGGGCTAAGAAGGGTGACACGAAGCCTGGTGGCACAGAGGATTAGGCAGCTCACTGAAGGGGCGGCAGCTTGAACCCATCCACCACTCTGAGGTAGAAAGATGAGTCAGTCTCCTTCTATAGAGACCTACAGCCTCAGAAACCCTAAGGAGCCGTCTTTCTGCCCTGTTGGGGTCAGTGTGAATCCATTGGAAATGACTTGCCGGCAGTGGGTTCGGGGTGCGGGTTACGTCCTTAGGTCTTGGAAATGGTTTCTGCTTGAATATTACCCTAAAGGTTTGTGGTTCAAACCTGCACCACAGATGAACGACTGGGGATCTTCTGTAAAGATGACAGCCAGGAACACCCATAAAGCACTGCTGCTCTGGAGCACATGGGTTCTCCACTAGCAGTACTGAGCTTCCAGAAGGTCCATGGCAGAGCTGGCCCAGGCCCCAGCCAAGGCAGCCAGTGCTCACCCCTGGCCACTCTTTCTCCCACAGTCAACGCAGTGTGTCCTGAGGCCGAGCTTTTTGTAGACCCCAAGATGCAGCCGCCTTCCGAGAGCCAGGTGACCTATCTACGGCAGATCGTGGCTGCCGGCCTGGGTGACCACCTGGCCCGCAGGGTCCAGAGCGAGGAGCTGCTCGAGGAGAAGTGGAGGAACGCCTACAAGGTGGCAGAGGGGCTCACTGACAGGACCCTCGGGGACCGGGGTGGGCAGGGCCTCCATAGCCATGTGCCCTCTAGGAAGTCCCTGGTGGGGAGGAGCCCTGGTGGCACAGGTCAAAGCATTTGACTGGGAACCAAAAGATCAGTGGTTTAACCCCACTCGATGCTCCTTGAGAGAAAGATGTAGCACCTTAGAAACACTGTGGGGCAGTCCTTCTCGGCTCTGTGTGAGTCAGAATTGACTGGAAGGCGGTGGTGGGGTGGAGCAGACATTCCAGGGTACCAGGGCACTGAGGGTTGTGTGTGTATCTCAGCACTCAGGACCCCCAGCCTAGTTCCTTCCTAACAGGTACCTGACTGAGACATCATTCACACACAATACAGTTAGCCCAGTGAAACGTGCACTACAGTTCAGTTATGTAGGCATCACCACCGTTAAGCCATCAAATCAGTTCCGACTCAGTGACCCTGCGTAGTGTTTCCAAGGAGCGGCTGGTGAGTTTGAACCTCAGACCCTGCAGTTAAAACTAACCTTGCAGTCCAGCACATTAACCCACAGCACCACACCAGGACTCCCCATCAATGTTGTTAAGTGCCGTCGAGTCTGTTCTGACCAATAGCGATCCTGTATAGGGTTTCCGAGGAGCAGCTGGTGAGCTTGAACTGCTGACCTTGCAGTTCAGACGGCTTTGTAGTCTGGCACATTAACCCACTGTGCCACACCATGACTCCCCCATCAACATGATGATGTGGTTTTTTTGTTTTGTTTTGTTTTTTTAAGGTTTTTATTGTGGATTGAGTGAAAGTTTACAGGGCAGATCATCAGTTTTACATTCAACAAATCATACACCTTATTTCATCACAATGATAAACAAAGGAAAAACCACTCAGGCATATATAACAATTTATACCACAAAATGGCACATTCTGCAAGTCTGCCTCCTGGCCACCAGCTCTTAGTCCCTCTCTTCCCATGAATCTAGAGTCCTCATCCACTCGCCCTCTCCATGTCCCTATCTTTCCCTCCGTTTCTGACCTCACTGCTTCTCTGGACAAGGTCCCGCATTCTGCTTGTGCTCTTCTCCCTTGATGGTCCTAGGGTCCTCTGTTTCTGGACTGTAAGATTAACCACTCCCTTGTTTTTGTTACAAAACTTCTACCTTTACAATTGTGACAGTCACAATTAGTCATAACAATTATTCACTATTGAATCATATGAATCTTATCCCCATCTCTTTTCACCAGACCCATCTAGACAAGATGACAGCTATTCAGTGGGGACTCTTTGTTCCCCCACACACTCTTAAACTAAACTCCCTCTTGAAACCTTGTAAACCAGTCACTTTGTGCCTTTATTGTCCCCTCATTTTAGGTAGCTAATGTCTAAGTTGCTTGTCCCTATCTACCGTGTGTACAGACGGGATAGCATTGATACTTCATGTAAAGACTCCTTCCCTCTCTGTTGGTATTTAGAGTTACTACCTCTATGAGTATAGGTCAGGTTCATCAAATTGTAGCGATTTACCCTTATTTCCTTTATCAAAAATTTTTTTTTTTTTTTGTAATCTTCCTCTAGTCAAGTTCTGATTATCAAGCCATCGAGGCTAGGTCAGATTGGTACTATCTACAAGTTTGGGTGTTCTTGTGTATCTCCCCTCAGTTCGTATCAGCTGGATGCGTCACTCTCAGCTGTAGTCCTCTGTAGCTATGTCCTTGTCCATGGGCTCAAGTGTCCCAAGGTCTCACCACGCTTTGGACCAACCAGCCCTTCCTCCTCTCTCTTTCATCTCCAGGTCAACGGGAGTCAATGGATTGTGGTTGAACTCAGCCCTTTTCTTCGTTGCTGCCTTTCCCCCTCTTCCACTCACCAGTAGACCAGTGTGGTCGCCAGCAAGCTTACATGGCTGTTCATGGGTTTCCTTTGAGTTTCAGTCTTAGAGGGTTGTTTGTCCTGAAGGAACTTGATTGCTTGCCTTGATGGCTTCCCGGCTTGCTTATTCTTGTAGTAGCCAGTCATGCTGACATTTTTGTTTTGGGTTTTTCTTATGCTTTTTCTTTGAAGATGTGTCTTCTGTTGCTCTAGCTGTTCCAGGCTGGTCTGCTTGTCCTTGCTGGTCAGACTGTCCCACTTCCTAAGGTTCTGGATGAGACTCAGGATTCCAGAGTAAGTTCCTATACTCTGCAAAGGTTTTGCAAGAGGCCTATTTCACTGGGCAAGTTCTAGAACCCTTTTTAGGTATTCCATTCAGTTATAGTTTGAAGATGGGCTTACAAGTTTTCTGTAATCGTGTTTCCCAACATTCCTTTCTATTCCACTCAAATGTCTATTTTACAATAGTAGGCAAGGGAAACCAGTATTCATAAGACAGTCAAGGATTTTAGTATTATTTACCCTCTTCAAACTATGCCTAGATCCTTGTATCACAGAGCCCTGTTGTTCCAAGGTTGAGCATGCATCACTATTTACCTCTGTCCAATTTAGGCCATGCAAACCTATCTCAATGTTCCCCTATCTTGTTCTTCCACCCCCTCCCTCTTTTTGTATTGCCCTCCTCAACACTTGAACTAAACCCTCCACTGCAACCCCACTGTTGTGGTTACCTTATATTCCATTAACTCTTCCCTCCATTTAAGACAGTCTATTTTATCCTGTAATCTACCTGACCTTCCCACCACCTGGATCTCTGTTCCTCTGTGTTTACCTTCTTTTACATTGTAATTGTTTTGATCATAGACTGACCTCCCAGATCCTCTGTTCTTACAGTTTTATTCTGTTCTTGACTCTTCCATTTGTTGATTGAGTTCACGGTAATGATGCCATGTATGTCATTCTCTGGTTGTTGTCTGTTCTTGTTGGCTTTCAGTCCACAGAACTTCCTTTAGGATGTTTTTCATAGCAGGGTTAGCTTTGGCAAAATCCATTAGCTTCTGTTTATCCTCTTTATTACACCTTTGTATTTGATTGACAGCTTTGCTGGGTAGAGGATTCTTGGGTGGCAGTTTTTTTCTTTCAGGGTTTTATATATGTCTCCCCATTGCCATTTTGCCTGCATGGTTTCTGTTGAGAGATCCAAGCTTAATCTGATTTGTTTGCCTTTGTATGTTATATTTCTCTTTTCCCTAGCTGCTTTCAGGATTCACTCCTTATCTTTGATTTTGGAGAGCTTGATTATTATATGTCTTGGTGATTTCTTTTAGGTTCTGTACTTCCTGGGGTTTGTTAAGCTTCTTGAATGCTTATCTTTTCACTTTTCAGGATGTTAGGAAAATTTTCTTCCAGAAGCTCTTTAACTATCTTTTCTGTGGACTTGTGTGATTGTTCCTGTTCTGGAATGCTGATAATTCTTATGTTATTCCTCTTCATGTTGTCCAACATGAACCTTAGGCCTTCTTCAGATTTTTTTATCCTTTTTCATATTTATTCTTCTATCTTAGTAGTGTTGAGAGATTTATCTTCTAGCTCACTAGTTCTGGCTTCTATCACTTCAGTTGTACTCCATTGCTCTTTCCGTGTATTGTACATTTCTGATACTCTTTTATTAATCATTTGGACCTCTTTCTGTTGGTTTTGAATTGTCTCCAATGCTGTATCTATCTCATTTGATTGTTCCTGTAGCGCTTTCCTGACTTCTTCCTTATTTTTCTCAACTCCATTGTAAATTGTTTTGATACATATTATAATCATTTTGTCCGATTTCCTTCTCAGGGATTTCCAAAGCCTGCCCATCTTCCAGTATGGAGTGTAGGTCTACTTCTAGCTCATTTGCCTCAGTCACTTTATCTCGTTTCTGGACATGTGCAGATATGGTCATCTGTTTCTGTTTTTTGGGCATAATTAGGAGTTATTTGTGGCCTTAATACTTAGATAGGTGTGTATTTGGTATTTTTTATGCTTTCTGATTGCCTCCAGGTAGATGTGATCAAGAGATGGGCTTCCCTTTTCACTCTTCTTCCTGAGAAATTTCAGGATGCCACTGATGTAACTCAGGATTTAATTTTTGGCCTATTTCCTTTTCGGTTTGCCTGTCCAGCTCCACAATCCCCGTTCAGGCCTTTTTCTAGTAATAAACCATTCAGGGCCAGCTGTGGCCCTTTGACATTTCCGTTCAGTTTTAAATGGAAACTGTCATTTTAAATTTCAAAGCGATCTGTGCACATGCATAGTAGCACCCTCTGGGGGTGGGGGTGGAGTGTTCACTCACTCAGGCCCTCTTTCTAGTCACCAGAATGGAGGTACACAGACAGTGAGAGACCCCTGAACAGATAACAAAAATCAAGAATGTCCACTCCTTTATCTCTGTGGTTCTGGTAGGCATCCATGTCTGCTCTGATCCTTCCCCAGCTCGATCTCTCCCAAGATGGCGGCTCAATTAGAAAGCACTGGATTTCTTGTTTCTGCTACAAATTCCCTCAACTGTAAGCCTTCCAACCTTCTAAATATTCCTTTATCTGCGGTTCAGAGTTCTGGGACCATCCCCTGAGCCTGCTTGGTCCGGTATTCTGTGTTGTTGCTGATGGAGCTCCTCACTGTATAGCTACCCATCCCGCCATTGGTTCGTTCTCAGGATGTGTCAATTTTTGTCATCCCTCTAAAAGAAGCTCCCGTGCCTGATAGCAGTCATTCCCCACTCTCCCCTCCCTGGGTCCGGCAGCCAACACTCTGCACCATTCATGCACTACATGGCCTCTTTCACTCATGAGCACGTCCCCAGAGCATTCACGTGGCGGCATGCATCCTTTCTCCACTGGATGGCACTGTGCGGTTCATTGGGCAGCTGACCACAGGATCGGTGGTTCAAACCCACTTGACGCTTCATGTTGAAAGGCTGTCTGTTCCCGTAAAGATATGCATCGGAGCGTCATCTGACTTCATGAAGAAGGAAAATCAAATCCCACACGAGTAACAGCTCAAAGCTGATCCCTAAGGTGGCTGAGTTCAGACTTGCCTCAGCCTTCTCTCCCAGATCGGACAGGAGCCATCCCTCCACAGCTGTCTCTGCTCTGCTGCAGTGGCCACACTGAACTCTGACACCAGGCACACAGTTAACGGGGCTACTACGGAAGCTGTCAGGTGGTGCCATCAAGTCGGTTCCGACTTGTTACACACAACAAAGAAACACTGTCTAGTCCTGTGCTGTCTTGACAATTGTTATGTGTGGGCCCACTGTTACTGTCATTACTGTTGATCCATATCCTTGGGGGTCTTTATCCCCATCATCCCTTTTATCTTCATTGTTACAGTATATATATAACAAAATATTGGCCATTTCAATCATTTTTGTTTTTTTAAAGCTTTTATTATAAATTGAGTGATAGTTCACATGGGAGAACATTGATTGTGTACTTCATCCTATCGTATTTCATTTCATTGCAAGGATTATAATCCATTCTATGCCTCAATCATTCAACAGTTTTTCCTGCTATTCCCTCTGGTTTTGGGGGGTTTTTGATGTACAGATTATAACCAGTTTTACTTGTACAATCAGACCCCACCGACCAGAGTGTTCCTCTTTTTCTCTGACCCTCTGTTTTTACCAAGCATGGTGCTTTTTCCCAGGGACTGGTCCCTCCTGATAACATGTCTGAGTGAACAGGGCAGAGTTGTTACACTGAGGACAGACAGCGTCTTCCCAGCATGGCTGTAGACAGGCCTTTCTCTGGGTCCTGGCCTCTCAGTGCTTCCTTTCCCTCCGGAGTTGCGCTGTGGCTTGGTCATTGGACTGCTAATCACCAGGTCGGCAGTTCAAACCCACCAACGCTTCATGGGAAAACCATGATGCTGTCTGCTACCACACAGATTGTCTTGGGAACTCTACATCGGGTCACTGCGTTGTGATCAACTCCAACAGGCAGGGCAGTTTTTTGTTGTTTGTCTACCCCCTGTTGGTAGGCTCCTCCTAGACCCCCATACACTCAACCATCTCTCTCTACAGACACCCCTCCTTGATGACCCCGTCTTCATCCACCCCAGTTCTGTCCTCTTTTGGGAGCTCCCCGAGTTTGTGGTCTACCAGGAAGTCGTGGAAACCACCAAGATGTACATGAAAGGTGTGAGACTGGGCCTGGCTTGGGCTGCCTGCCCATGTCCCTAGGGCTCCAGCGTGGACCTCCGGCCCCTAGCTGCTGGCCTGCTGTGACCCCACTTTCCCGCACCACAGGTGTCTCTGCTGTGGAGGTACAGTGGATCCCTGTGCTTCTGCCCCCTTATTGCCAGTTCGGCCCGCCCACTGATGAGCCGCCTCCCACCTACTGCCCTGAGACAGGACGCGTTCTATGTCACCGCGCCAGCGTGTTCTGTGAGTGGGGACCTTTCCAAGGCTGCAGCCCTTCTGCCAGCTGGCCCCTGGGGGGCATCACCTGTCCCTGTCCCTAGGAGGCGTTCTGTGCAGAGGGCTCATCCAGGCCTCCTACGTCTGACAGGAGATGATTAAGGGAATGTTGGGGTCCTCACTGGCTCCCACCCTCGCTCTAGATCGCGTCGGCTGGCCACTCCCCGAGGTGCAGGTGGACTTCCCTGAGGGCATCGACCGCTACAAACACTTCGCCCGGTTTCTACTGGAAGGGCAGGTAGGCAGCTAGGTGACCACACACACTCCCCTTGGCATTTCTCAGGGTCCAAGGTGGGAGGGCAGTGGATTTCTCACCCCTTCCTGTGGTCTCTCTAGGTCTTCCACAAGCTGGCTTCATACCAAAACTGCCTTCTGTCCCGTCCCTGCACGATGCTGAAGACGTGGGCCAGGTATAGCATGTTCTGACCACTCGACATCAGGCAGGGGGCAGAAAGGGCATCTGTAGGATTTGGGCCTGCCGCCACAAATCCCTGCCGAAACCATCAGGACAGTCAGGAAACCATCAGTTCAAAGTCAGGCTGTCGGTAGGGCCAAGCTCCCTCTGAAGGCGCTGGGGCGACTCCTTGCGTCTTCCCACTTCTGGGGAGCCAGGTGTTCTTGGCTTGTGACCACATCACTCCTGTCTCTGCCTCCTTCCCATGGCTCCCTCTTCTCTGTTCCTGTGTCTGAATCTTCCCCTGCTTTTTCTAAGAAGGATCTGTTCCGCTCTAGCACGGCCTTGCTCATCATTTAACTGATGGCATCTTTAAAGACCCGAATTCCAGATTAGGGCATGAGTTTTAGGGAACATTCTCCAGACCACCAAGGAGCCATGGTAGTACCGTGGGTTAAGCACAGGTCTGCTAACTGAAAAACCAGCAGTTCAAACGCACCAGCCTCTGTGAGAAAAAGATGTAGAAGACTTGTTTCATCTTCAGTTCCCAAGATGACAGCCTCGGAAACCCTATGGGGCAGTTCAGCTCTGTCCTCTAGGGTGACTTGTACAATGGGATTCATATGAATGTGATACAATCCTGTGTGTGATTTCTGTTACTATGAGGCCGTATCAGGGTGGTGGTGTTAAGTGCCGTCAAATCAGTTCTGATCCATAGCGATCCTGTATAGGGTTTCCAAGGAGCAGCTGGTGAGCCTGAACCGCCAACCTTGCAATTCAAACGGCTTTGCAGTCTTGTACGTTAACCCACAGTGCCACGCACCAGGACACCATATCAGGCTTGTAGGGGGTCTGTATATCCTTGTGTGGTATGAAAAGAACTGTTTGGCATAGAAGCAAGCCAGCAGGAAGCGAGGGAAAGGTGATGCCACATGGAGATCTCCAAGGTACCAAGACAAGGGTTTTCCCAGATCTGACAGCCTTCCTCGAATCCCTGACTCCCAGCCCTCTGCGCTCTTGGGGAGGACATTTCTGTCCTTGAAATCCACCCACTTGTGGGCTTTCTGTGGCATCATCCCAAGGACACTAAGGCAGAGTGGAAGTGGGGTTTAAACTACCCCAGCCCCTCACCACACCCAGCACAACTGAGAAGGGACCCCCAATACCTGCCCAGTAACGGCTCCAGCTGCCTATCTACACCTTGCCCTCTGCCCGGCAGGCTGCAGCCCAGGACAGAGACTCTCCTGAAGGCCCTTGTCGCTGAGAAAGCAGACTGCCGTGACGCCTTGCTGGCCGCTTGGAGGAGAACCCCCAAATGTGCGTTGGATGGGGTGGGATGTTACCAGCTGAGTTGTGGGCTGTGCACATGGGCAGCCGGGTGGGCGGGAGGGAGGACTGCCCTGTTCTCCAGCAGCCAAGGTTCCTGCCATCTCATTTGGAAAGCTCGCATTCAGAGCTGCTTCTGACATGCTTACACCCTCTCTCCCGCAGATCTTCTGGCAGAGTACTGTGAGTGGCTCCCACAAGCTCTGCACCCCGACGTGGAAAAAGCGTGGCCCCCTGCCTCTGACCGCTGATGGCACCTGGCTCCTCAGGAGACTGAAGGGCTGGCCGAGTGTCACCTGACCTCCCAGATCCTCCCAAGAGGCAGGACATGCCCCTGGAGACGCCCTTTCATCTCAGCCTGTTTGTGGACCAGACTGTTCCGGCTGGGATGTTGTCGTGACTGTTCATGACTCGATGGGTCGTTTTATTTCACATGCTGCTGTTCTGTGTTGAAATGTGCTCTCAGACCACATTCATTGCAGGACTGGGAGGAGGTTTATGAATAGGAAGGTGTCTGCTCAGAGCATCCTGGTTGGTTGTTTTCCCTGGAGGTAGACCACTGTCCCCCACAGTAGTAGTGGTGGGGTATTACCCCCATGCCTGTCACTGGCTTCAGGCAAGTGAATGACTCTGTTCAGACCTTGGGGGCCTGGCTTCCCCCCCCCCCCCAATCCTTCTCCTGTAAAAGCAGCCGAGTGGCCACCAAATCTCACTGTAGCCACAAGGACTGAGGCATTTGTCCTGTCTGCTCCTGACATGGCATGTCCTCATTTATTCCTGCCCTGTTAGCCTCAAGAGGGACCCTGACCCAGACCTTTCCCTGGTGGGAGCAGAGGAGGCCCCTGGGGGAGGACAGTGGACAAGTGGGCCCTCGCCGTCTCTCCTGCCCTCTGTGGTGAGGACCGGCCTGGAACAGAGAATGAAGAATTTTGATTTGGCAACGTTGATCTCCCCAGGTGGATTTATCCCACAGAATGGGTACAAAGACCTAGGTGGGCACGTGGCAGTGGTCGGATCTCTGTGCCTTGTAGTCCTGCTAAGGAACGCCTTGACCTCACCCCCAAAGTCTTTATCATGGTCCTGGTCGTCCATCCACCCCCACGCAAACTTCTTCACCCCTTATCATACCTCCTGTTCGTTCATGGGCAGCCCGTGGCCCAGAGCATCCTGCAGACCAATTTTGCTAAACCCACTCAGCAATGGAGGAAAGCTTTCATTCCTGCTAACAATTGGAACTGGGGTATTTACCAGCCAGAAATTCCAGGCTCACTAAAACGTTTGTGGAAGCCATTCTCCCAGGTACCACAGCATCCTCTGACTTCCAGCTTTTACTCAGTGGCCACACCAAGCTAGGCCAGCTGTCAACTGCTCGTTCCAGCTCACGTGACCCTATAGGGCAGCATAACCCTGCAGTGTTCTTATAGGGCAGAGTAATCCTACAGGGTTCCTGAAACTATAAATGTCGATGCCACCTCTCTCCTGCTGATGGGTTAGAACCGCTTACCTCTCTTGTTCGCACCCAAATCCTTCACCACCAGGGCTCATCAGCAACCACAGCAAAGAAAAAAAATAGGATCACGGGATGCTGTTGGGTGCTGCGAGTTGGTTCTGACTCACAGCACCCCTGTGTGGGGTTTCCAAGGAGCGGAAGTGGGTTTGAATCCCTGAACTTGCGGTTAGCTGTCTAGTACTTATCCTATAGCTCCATGCCAAGACTCTGGATCAGGGACCACTCTTAAAAATAGTGGTGGTGTGTCATGGAGTCAGTTCCAACCATGTATAGGGTTTCTGAGCAGCAGCTGATGAGCTTGAAATGCCAACCTTGCGGTTCAAACCAACTTGGTTGTTCAGTGGGGAAAATATACCATATAATTCACCATTTTAAAAAGCGTGCCTTAGTATTTGGAGTTGAACAGATATTTTGCTAATTCTTCAGTTTGCTTCATTCCCTACACCCTTAGTGTTACGTACTTTCGAGTTGTTTCCAACTCACATCTCCCGTGTAGGTACGCACAACAAACTGCCCAGTTCTGCCTCCCTCCGCCTCACAGTTGTTGCTCTGCGTAAACCCAGTGCCGCCGCTGTACCAATCCATTTCATTGGGGGATCTTCCTCCTCTGATCCTCCATTTTACCAAGTATGATGCCTTTCTCCACGCATTGGTCCCTTCTGATAGTACATCTGAAGTATGTGAGATGAAGTCTGGCCAATCTGGCTTCCAAGCAGTATTCTGGATATACTTAAAACACAGGTGTATTTGTTCTTTTTGGCAGTTGATGGTACTGTTTTTTTTTAAGGTTTTTATTGTGGATTGAGTGAAAGTTTTCAGGGCACATTATCGATTTCACATTCAACCATTCATATAGCTTGTTTCATTACATTGATTATAATCCCCTCCACATACCATCAGTTAACAGAGTTTCTCTCTATCCTCTTTAGCTTTTTTTTTTTTGGGGGGGGTGCGGAACTTTGCCTTTTTGGAATTTATAGTCTCGGCTTTTAGGGAAGGTTTTTACATTTATCTGTGGGTATCCAGGGCTCATGTATGGAATTACTAACCAGCATAACTGAATA
>NW_006408799.1:126257-153114 GCF_000296735.1 Chrysochloris asiatica | reverse complement strand
TTTACATTTATCTGTGGGTATCCAGGGCTCATGTATGGAATTACTAACCAGCATAACTGAATAATCAGATAAGGGACATTTTGCTATGTCTGCTAGGTGGCTAACGTCTGATCCTCAGAGCCTATGGTTTGGATGGTCAGCAACGCTTGGGCCCACAGGGCCTTGATGGTACTGTTTTGAGTCCTGGTGTGGTGCTGTAGGGTAAGCACTTGGCCGCAAGGTCAGTTTGAACTGTTGGCTCCTCAGAAACCCTTACAGGATTGCTGTGAGTTAGAAGTAACTCGATGGTACCTTTAATATTCTCCTACACTTAACTCAAATGCATCAATTCTGCAGCCTGCCTTATTTACTGTCCAGCTTTCATACACACAGGAAGTTACTGGAAATACCATGCCTTGGGTCAGTTGTGTCTTTGCTCTTGAACACTTTAATGAGGTCTGATGCAGTATATCTGCCTAATGTGCTATGTCCTGTGATTTTTTGGCTGCTGCTTCTGTGAGTGTTGATGGTTGATCCCAGCACAGTGAACACTGACAACCTCAAATCTGTGTTCCATTTCTCTGCATGTTATTTATTGGTCCAGTGGTGAGGATTTTTATTTTCTTTACGTTGAGGTGCAACTGATGCTAAAGGCTGTGGTCTTTGATCATCAATACTTTCAGCAAACAAGGTTGTATCCTCTGTATATAGTAGGTGGTTAGTGAGTCTTCTTCCAATCCTGATGCCATGTTTTTCTTCGTATAATCCAGCTTCTCAAATTATTTGCTCAGTATATGGTTTGAATAAGTATGGTGAAAAGAATACAACGCTGGCACATGCCTTTCCTAATTTTAAATCATTCAGTGTTCCCATGTTCTGTTCAAACAACTGCCTCTTGATTTATGTACAGGTTCCTCATGAGCACAGTTAAGGGTTTCAGAATATTCATTCTGCAGTATTGTCCATAGCTTGTCATGATCCACACAGTCGAAAGTCTTCTCATGGTCAATAAAACACAGATAAACATCTCATTGGTGTTCTCTGCTTTCACCCAAGATCAAGCTGACGTCAGCAGTTAGATATCTTGTCAGTTTGCTGCTGTAGCTGTTTTTGAGTTATTTTTTGGCAACATTTTACTTGTGTGTGATACTAATGGAATTATTATCTGATGATAATAATCTAATGGTATTATTATCTTTGCAACGGGCACACACATGGATCTTTTCAAATCAGTTGGCCAGGTAGCTGCCTTTCAAATTTCTTGGCACATAAATGAGTGAGTGCCTCCAGTACCGCACCAATTTCTAGAAAGATTTCAATTTGTATTACATCACGGCGGTGAGTTAAATGCTTGACCAATCTAGCAGGATAATTTTTTAAAGTTTTTATTAATTGATAGTTTACATTGTAAAAAATGGGTTTTGCACTCAACCAATCCTATTTTGTTTCATGGCAATGATTACAATCCCCTCCATGCACCATCAGTTAACAATATTTGCCTCTATTCCCTCTTTTTTATTTGATGTACAAAAAAAACACAAAAAAACAGGAATATATATAATCATTTGAACAACCAATGGGCACATTTTGAAAACCAGCCTCCTGCCCACTAGCACCCAGCCTTTCTCTTTCCAAGAGTGTAAAGTCCTCTGCTTTTACCTCTCCATGCCTCCATCTCTGATTAGGATCCTGTACTCTGCTCTTGTTCTTCCCTCTTGTCCCTAGGGCCCTCTGTTCCTGGGATACAAGATTAACTACTCCCCCTTCTTTGTTACACAACTTCTACCATATCACGATTAGTCATGATATCAGTTATTCACTATTGAATCTTACGAATCCTTTCCCCATCTCCTTTCACCAGACCCATCGAGACAAAATGAAAACTATTCCGTGGGGTTTCTACCTTCCCCTGCTTACTCTGAAATGAAACTCCCTCTTGAAAAATTGTAAGCCAGCCACTTCGTGCCTTTATATTCCAAGTCCTGTTCACCACCACCACTACGCCCCCATTTTAAGTAGCCAACATCTAAATTGCCTGTCCCTATCAACCTTGTTAAGAATTGGACTGCGAACCACAAGGTCAGCACTTCGAAACTACCAGCTGTTCCGTGGGAGAAAGATGAGGCTTTCTGCTCCTGTAGAGATTTACAGCCTTGGAAACCCTGTACAGTGTCTCTATGAGTTGGAACCGACTCCACGGCACATAACAACAACAACAACATCAACCCTGTGTAGGAGCTCTGGTAGCAAAGTGGTTGTGAACCTCAAGGTCAGCAGTTTGAAACTACCAGCTGTTCTGTAGGAGAAAGACGAGGCTTTCTGCTCCCATAAAGATTTACAGCCTTGGAAACCCTGTTCAGGGACGCTATGGGTCAGAACTGACTCGACGGCACATAATATCAACTCTGTACTAAGAAGATGACGGGCTTAATCCTTGATGTGAAGACTGCTTCCCTGTTGGTAATTTGAGCTACTACCTAAGTAAAGGTCAAGTTCATCAAAGTGTAGCAATTTACACTTACTTCCTGTATCAAATTTCTTTATCTTCAGGCCGTTTTTGTTTGTTTGTTTTTAGCAGGCTAAGTTTTAACTAGGTAATTTTGTAAGGTCTGCTAATGACATTATAAATTTTGGCAGAAAAAAGGTTCCCCACCCCTGCTGTGTAGGGTTTCTGAGGAGCAGCTGGTGAGTTTGAACTACTGACCTAGTGGTTTGCAGTCTATGTTACCACCCCTATTTCTTTTCTCCATCCCTAGGCAACTCCTCACCGACTTTCGGTCTTTATGGATTTGCCTCTTCTGGAGATTTCAAATAGCTCGTTCATGCAATGTGGTTTTTTGCGTCTTTAATTCAAGATGCATCTGTGTAGTAGCATCTATCTGTACCTCATTTCTTTTTATTGTAGAATATTCTTTTGTGTACATATACATTTTCCATATCTATTCATCAGTTGACAGACATTTAGGTTGTTCCCACATAGTGGCTAAGTAGTGCTGCTATGAACATTTGTGTACATGTTTTTGCATAAACGTGTTTTCAATCCTCGGGTGTATGTAGGAGTGGAATTGCAACTCATATTTTATTTTTTGAGGAACTGCCAAGCTTTTCTTCACTAGCTCCGCCATTTGACATGGCCAGCAGCAGTGTAAGAGGGCTGGCTCTCCCACTTCTCCAGATCCTTGTCAACACTTAGATTTGTCTTTTTGATAGAAGTCATCCTAAGGAGTTGGAGCTGGCATCTCGTTTTCACTTAGCATTTCTCTGGTCTCTAATGTGAACCACCTTCATGTGCTTCGTGGCCATTTAAGTGTCATCTTTATAGAAATTTCTATGCTAATCTTTGAATTTTTCAAATTGAGTTGTCTTTTTAGTGTTGAGTTATAATAATTCTGGACATATCCTGGATAAACCAGTCCTGTTGCCATCAAGTCAATGTTGTGGATCCTAGCCCCTATAAATCCGCTCTCCCATTCTGTTGGTGTTGAATTAATTATGGTACCACTGTGTCACGGGATACTTTACAACCATCAACCATGATAGTTAATCACATGAAGCAGTGTTTCAGAAGTGGGTACTAAGTGGGAAAACATGTTGTAAAACTGGCTGATCACCTGGAAGTTCTATGCTCTCCGGAAAGGGGTTCACACAGCAGGCCGAGACTGCTCTTGACAGTCCTGTTTGTACAATCTGCCCTCGGATTTTGAGAAGTTTCCTGATTAGACTGGGTCACTATGCAACCAAGGTGATGCTGAATGCCTGTTTTGCTTCTCAGAATCTGAAAAGGTGTGTGCTAGGAAAAGGGTGTTTACATGAGTAGCCCCCATTAGCAACCTGAGTGTTGAGTCTGGAATGGGATTCCCTGGGCAGAAATGTCACTCAGTTTCCTGCCTTTTGTATAGGGGAAGGTGCAGTGGGTGGGACCCCCATAGAGGGAGGAAGCCTCACATAGGCCCCTCCAGACCATCTGGGTCTTTGTCCCTTGTGAGTCAGCCGTGTCCCCACTCCATGGATACATCTTCCTGTGAACGCAACTACAGACGGTCCTTACAAGTCTCCAAACACTGATGTTGGTAGGTGCCGTCAGGTCCATTCCAATTCAACCACCCCACGAACAACAGAACAAAACACTGTGTGGTACTGTGTGCCATCTGCATAATTGTTGCTACATGTGAGCCCATGGTTGCAGTCACCGTTGGTACATTTCATGCAGAATCTTTCTCTTTTTCACTGACCCTGTTCTTTACTGGGAGACCTGATGTGGCTCTGTGGGTTAATTCTCTGGATTGCAAAATTGGTTTGAACCACAAGGTTGCTATACAGACTATAGAGAGTCGTTATAGGTTGGAACCAACTAGATGGCTCTTAACAATTGTTTACCAAACATAATGTCCCTCCTGATGACATGTCCAACAAGCAAATCTCGAAACATAAGGACCTCCAAACGCAGAGACCCTCCACGCCTAGACATGCATATGGAAACTAGTCTGAATAGATGCCCACGGAAGTGCTGATCATGGTCTCTGATCTTAGGATGTTGGATTTTCCCTTACTCTCATGTTTCCTAAATTCTTGCTGATACTATCATTGTTAAGTGCCATCGAGTGCTTCCAACTCAGTGCAGCCTGAGGAGCGGCTGGTGAGCTTGAATCGCCGACTTTGCCAACGAGTGCAGGGCTCCTGGACTCAGGATGCAAACTAACCTTCCCGTCCAGCGCTTTATTTCACTGTATTGTACCTGGGTTTCAATATAAAAACGTCATCAGCCTCCCCGTCGGGGAATCGAACCCCGGTCTCCCGCGTGACAGGCGGGGATACTCACCACTATACTAACGAGGACTAGCAATTGTTTGTTGTAATATAAACCCTTAAATTCTACACCTATGTAAGTAAAACATGTTGAATATGCCAAACAAAGTCACTTCCCATGGTTCTATCTCCACTAGCCCCATGGGGTCCCCAGAATAGTATGCCTGCTAGAGTCCTCTCTCACATGCTTCCCACACCCAAGCCATATGCAGGTTCTGCCTGCTCTACTTTCAGAGTTTAGTCAGAAACCCCTTCATCTTCCACCTTCAATGCTTCACCGTGGACCAGGCTTCACAATCTCCCTCCTGGGCGACGGCTGTAGCCTCCACCAGCCTTGCCCTCACAAAGTTATTCAACATACAGCCACCAGAGGGAGCCTTTTGAAAGCAAAAGCAGATTCTGTCATTCATTCTCAAGTTCCATCCTTTGGCTCCCAACCATCAAGTTCATGCACAGGGTTTGCTTTCTGCCCCAACAGCTCAGTTTCCCGGGTCTCCTACCAACCTCAGGGTCTTTGCACTCGTCTCTTCCTCTACCCCATGTCATCCCAGAAAGGCGTCCCCTGACAGCTTATCTAAAGCAACTCCGCCCCACTCCCTTCAGCCTCTATCTCATCACTTGGGTTGACTTCATAAAATTTATCCTACTTGCTTACTGTTACTCGTTTAAACCATAATGTAAATTCCGTGAGCACTGAGAAACATCGCTTGTCCTACGTAGGGCCAAAAGGATACTTGGCTCTCTACGTGGACACAAAATAGGAGCTCAAAGCATGCACAGTCCTGGCATTAAGCACTCAGTTATTACTTGTGTGACCAATAACAGTGTTTATCTCTCTGGTAAGAATAATTTGGAGCGTTTGTCCTAGAAATGCAGGTTCTAGAACCGGCCACCAACTGATCTATGAGATGCAAACATGCAGGGGAGGGACCCAGGAAACTGTAATCAGGATCAATTTCCTTTTCTCCCTTTCCCCCTGCCCTTTACACAAGCTTTTGTTCCCTGAACATGGAGTTGTGGAATAAGAAAAAGAAAAGTGGAGATGCCGGGGATTGAACCCGGGGCCTCATACATGCAAAGCATGCGCTCTACCACTGAGCTACATCCCCCTGCTGCGTTTGCTGGCCACGTGAATAATGATACAGGAAGTTAGGCCTTCTTCTGCCTCCACATCCGGAATGCCCGATTACCTGACGATGTTTTTCCACCGTCGGAAGGAGATTCTCACTGTCAGAAATGTGAAATTTTGGGTACGCCTTCGATGTTCTTGCATAGATTAGTATATGAGACTAGATGTAGAAGTTTAGGTCAGGCGGGTCCTCGTTAGTATAGTGGTGAGTATCCCCGCCTGTCACGCGGGAGACCGGGGTTCGATTCCCCGACGGGGAGGCTGTGTAGCATTTTTGTGTTGACCTTCAAAAGGAAAGGAAAGGAAAGATTCTTACTCCGTGAAAATAAATACGAGGTTTGAAAACTAAAAAAATTACTCACGTACGTATGCCCGAGTGAATCAGACTTCATTCAAACCTTTTGGAGCCCTTCTTAAATAGGAGTCCTTGTGTGGCGCCTTAGGTTAAAAACGGGACCGCAAGATTGGCTTTAACCTCAAGGTCACAGTTCAAACTCACCAACCGCTCCTCGGTCTCTGTGATTCAGACCTGACCCAAAGGCGCTTAACGACAACATAAAACGAGAACGGGTAGGTATGTATTAGGCAAATGTACGTAGTATGCTTCACTTTATGTTTACTGCTGGGTCAAGGAATATATTTTCCCTTTATGAAAAAAAACCAATCTAGACGCCCATCTCCCTTGTGCAAAAATTAGTTCCCGATGGATTTAACAGGTTTTGTATACATGCATATATATGTAGTTAAGTTTCTCCATCGGCTCCTTGGAAACTCTATACAAGATTGCTATGGGTTGGAACCTTCTCGATGGCCACTTAACAACAATTTATAGACTCCTGGTGTGACGCAGTAGGACCAGCACTCCTGGTGTGTCACTTAGCAACACATATATACACCAGGACACTCACACACACTCTCTCCAGGGTAGCTACCAGTCGAAAAGACTTTACGGCACTTCACAGTATCTATATATACTCTACAAACAAATACACACACACACATATATATATTTACTTATTTATTTAAAAGCAAGAGTAAATAAACTGCCCATCTCTTTGTCTTTGCCCCTCCTCGCCTTCCCGCTCCCCCTCCAACTTTTCCAACCTGATTGATTTTCTTTCTGTTTTTCCACCATGCCAAGGTTGTTTCAGCCTCAGAAGCCTTTACATTAGCCGTTTCCTCTGCACTAACTGATGCCCTCCTCCATATCTGAACATAATGACTCTTCATTCTTTGTCTTCTGGGGTCCCCCTTCTCGTACGGTCATCTCTACCCCACGTACTCACTCCATCTCATTACCACGATGTATTTTCTATCTTGTGAAGTTATTTGTTGATGGCCAGATGATCATTAGTTGCTCAGGATGACTTCACTCCCACTTCTCCATCCTCTCCGCATAGCGAAACTCTCTCTGTTCCTCACCTTCTGTTGACTTCTTCAAGCCTAGAAGTTGAGCAGGAATCCTGAGTGGTGAAGACCTCTCTTGGAGGTCTGATGAATGTGAGACATTTTGTGCCCCAAGAAAAGCCACATTTTGGTTGATGTGTCCTCCCACAGGCCTTTGTGTGGTCAGCATCCCTGTCACACCTTAGGGTGTTTGAAGAGTTGCACCCAAAGGTGTTATTATTTTGGGCAGAGAAGGCAGTTTGAGAATCTGAGCCAGGCAGGATTCGGTCATTTGTTTGATCACTCCAGAAGTCTTTATTTAGACCCACTATGTGCTAGGCCATGGTATTTTCAATAGCCTCATACGCATTCGAAATATGGACAGTGAATGAAGACGACCATAGAAGAATTGATGCCTTTGAGTTATAGTGTTGGAGGAGAATATTGAAAGTACCATGAACTGCCAAAAGAACCAACAGATCTGTGTGGGAAAAAGTGAAGCCAGAGTGTTCCTTGGAAGCTAGGATGACCAGACTTCGTGTCTCATACTTCGGAAATATTGTTAGGAGGGACCAGTAATTGGAGAAGGATATCATGTTCGATAAAATGGAGGGTCAGAGCAAAAGAGGAAGACCCCCTGCGAGATGGATTGGCAAAGTGGCAGTATCAACGGGCTCAAGCGTAGCAACGGTCGTGAGGTTGGCCCAGGACCGAGCAGTATTTCGTTCTGTTGTGCACAGGGTCGCTATGAGTCGGAACCGACCTAACAACGACAACAATATGTGCTGGGCACTGTGCTAGGCACGTACCTACCACAGCGGATGATTTCCTTGCTCTTTGCGGAACTATCATTCTATCTGTAGAGGTAGGTATTTGAAAAAGAAATTAGAAAATAAGTTAACAATATATATGAAGTGTTTTTGATCGTGTTGGACCACGAAGTAACATAACTTTTCTTATGTTACTGGGGTTCCCCTTCTCGTACTGTCAACCATTTTACATATAAAAGTTTTTGAATTATCCATAAACCCAGGCAAACGCAAGAGCCAGCACAGTATTAATAATTAGAAGGAGAAAAGTCGAGGGGTTGACAGCGGTTGGCCGAAATAGCTCAGTTGGGAGAGCGTTAGACTGAAGATCTAAAGGTCCCTGGTTCGATCCCGGGTTTCGGCAAAATGCCGTTTCGTGTTTGTTTTCTTCCCCCTTCCTTTCTCAGGGATAGGACAAAACAAGTAAATACGAAACTGATACTTTATGTTTCTTAAACCCTCGCTTTACTCATAATAAACTTTAAAAATTTTTGTTTGAGAAGAATTTCAAAGCAAAAAACAATTACACCTTTTCAACAATTCCATGGGATGCCAGCGCGTATGGAAATTTCCTTCAACTCTCCAGTTGGGGAATATTTAACAAGAACAAATTTTTCCTGGTTCCATTTATTTTATTTCCTAAATTCTTAGTAATATGTATGTACATATACTCGGATATACTTATATTACAAATGTACTTTTTTCATTATTTTTTGCTTTATGTTCATTAGTTTCTGTTCTCTAAACTTTCACGGCTGAATTAAGGACCGAGCCAGGAACAACGTACTTAAAATGATGTTAAACCAGAATTTTCGTTATTTACTGAAGCATTAATCTTCTTGTTCACATTAATTTAAAGAAGTCCATCTATGTTTTAAAGGGATCGCTTGCAAGGCCAAAATTACCGCCCGTCCTCGTTAGTATAGTGGTGAGTATCCCCGCCTGTCACGCGGGAGACCGGGGTTCGATTCCCCGACGGGGAGGCAGGATGTTGTTTTTTTTTTTTTAAGCTTTTTTTTTTCCCCGTTATTTTCACTGAAATCCCTTACTGTTCCTTAGAAGAATATAAGCGGTATCATTTCCAGATGTTTCCTGTTGACTTCCTACTTGTCCTAGTTGTTACTAAGTAATGGTAAAGCTGGTAATGGTTAGTCACATGGTTTTAGAAAAAGAAAAGACAATGTTCTCACATTGAATTGTTATTTTCCATTTCTTTTCTTTTTCTTTAAACCTCTGTTCGATTTATTTTTTCCTTCCCTCTCCACACCATAGAATGTTTAGTTGAGCAAGAAAATCTTTTCTTAAATTATTTGAACAGTGGTCTTGGGCAAAGTTTGTCTTTTAGTGATTGACTAATTATATTCAGCGTAATCCATGTTGTGAGGCAGTTTTGCAGATTCGTCTTTATTCTTTATTCTTTATTCTTTAACGTTGCGTTATATTCCACTGTGTGTGTGTGTGCCAAAGTTTGCTTAATCATTCTTGTGTTATGGGCATTTAGGCTGTCTCCATCTTTTTGCTATTGTGAATAGTGCTGCTATGAACATGTGTTGTTGTTGTTAAGTGTTCAACTCATAGTTACCTGTCACGTGCTCTTATTTATTGAGGATATATACCAAGCAGAACTGTTGCTGGGCCATACAGTATTTCTGTTTTCAGTTTTTTGAGAAAGCAGCATTTCCACAGTGTTTACACCATTTTTCAGTCCCACCAGTAGTGTAGGAGGGTCTCTAGTTTACTTTCTTAGTGATGTTTTTGCCCGATTTTAGTATCAGACTTAATGCTTGCTTAATAAAATGAATTCGGGAGTTTTCCATTCTTTTCTGTATTATGGAATAGTTTGAGTAGAAATGGGGTCAGCTCTTCTCTGAATGTTTGGTAGAATTTACCACTAAAGCTATCTGGGCCTGGACTTTTTCCGTTGGAAATTTTTTAATGACGTGATCAATTTCTTCTCTTGTTCTAGGTCTGTCTGTTCAAGTTTTCTACTATAGCTTGTGGTGGTTTAGGTAGGTCGTTTATTTACAGAAATCTGTCCATTTCTTCTAGGTTTTCAAACTTGTTGTTGAGTACAGTTTTTCCTAGTATTCTGCTATGATCATTTTTAGTTCCATATGGTCACCCATATCATTTCTTATTTGTGTTATTAGCATCTTCTCCTTTTTTGTTAGGTTTGCCAATGATTTATTGTTTTTATTAATGAGAGAACCAACTTCTTGTCTGATTGATTCTTTCTGTTCTCTATTTCATTTATTTCTGCTCTAACCTTTATTACTTTTTTTCTTCTGTTGGTAGTAAGCGTACTTTGCTACTCTTTTTCTAATTGTTGGAGATGTATGGTTTAAGTGTTGATTTTGGTTCTTTCTTCTTTTTGGATGCATGCTTTTATTGTTATAAATTGCCTTCTGAGTAATGCTTTTGCTATGTCCCAAAGGTTTTGTTTGGGACACATTTGACTCAAGGGATTTTTAAAATTTCGTTTTTATTAGATCTGCTACCCAGTAGCTTTTAACCAAGGTGTTGTTCAATTTCCATGTTTGTTTGTTTGTGTTCCTTGATCTTCCTATTGATGATTTCTAATTTTATAACACTGTTATCTGAAAAGATGCTTTGTAGTATTTTTAAGTTTTTAAATTTATTTAGGTTTTCTTTGTGGCTTAACATGTGATCTATTCTGGAGAATGTTCCATGTGCACAGGGAAAGAATGTATATGGTGCTGTTGTTGGACTGAGCGCTCTGTATATGTTTATGAGTCAAGTTCATGGTTGATTGTGTTGTTTAGTGTCTTGGTTTAGTTTCTTTCTAGTTGTTCTGTCATTCATCAAAAGAGATACACTAACATTTACTATTATTGTACAGTCGTCTATTTCTTTATTTAGTTCTATTAGAGTTTGATTTGTATATTTTGAGGCTCTTTTATTTGGAGCATAGATATTTATTATAGTTACATCTTTTTGTTCAGTTGACTCCTTCATCACCGTACAATACCTTCTTTGTCTCTTATCCTGGTTTTTGCCTTAAAGTCTGTTTTATCAAAGATTACAATTGCCACTCCTGCTTGTTTTTTATTACCATTAGCTTGATATGCTTTTTTTCTATCCTTTGGTTTTTAAATCTATTTCTGTCTTTGTGTGTAAGTTGTGTCTCTTATAAACAGCATATTGAAGGGTACTGTTTTCTTATCCATTCTGCTACTCTCTCTTGACTGGTACATTTAATCCATTATATTCAGTGTAATTATTGATAGGTATGAATTGATTGTTATCATTTTGCTGTGTGTTTTTTGTCATGCTGTTGATTTCTTTGTTCCACATAATTTTCTGTGCTGAGTTCATTTTGTTTGTAGGCTTTCTTTTCCTTTTCTTCATTTCTAGTGTTAATGTCTACTAAATCTTCCTGATTTTCCTCTTTTTTATTTTGATGTGAAGGTGTATTCATTTTCTTTGAGGTTACCCAGTGATTTATTAATTTTTCCCCCATTTAAAACATAATGCTTTATCTTGAGATCTACTTGAATTGCTTGCCGTTCGATAGTTCTGTATCTACACTATTCCCAGTTTTTGCTTTGTAGTTGACTTTATTATAAATTGATATATCTGGTTCCCTATATTGGGTCTTGTAGGTTTGTTTTACTTTAAATAATTCTGTACATGGATTGAGTTCTGGATGGTGTTGTCATGTATGTTAATCTTAGGTGGTTCTCTGCTGTTGTTTGTTAGTCTACAGAACATCCTGTAGTATCCTTTGTAAAATTGGTCTTGTTTTTATAAATTCCTTTAATTTCTGTTTATCTGGAAATGTCCTAATTTCACCATCATATTTGAGGGACAGCTTTGCTGGATGTATGATTCTTGGTTAGCAATTTTATAATTTTGTTCTTTCAGAGTTTTATATATTCCATCCTATTGCCTTCCTGCCTGCATGGTTTCTGCTGAGAATTCAGAGCTTGGTCTTATTGGGTCTTCTTTGTAGGTGGCTTTTCATTGTTTCTGAGCTGTTCTCAGGATTCTTTTCTTGTCTTTGGTTTTTAAAAGTTTGATTATGATATTTCTTAATGATTTTCTTTTGGGATCATCCTGTTTGGAGTTCATTCAGCTTCTTGTACGCTTATTTTCTCGTCTTTCATGATGTTAGGGAAGTTTTCTTTTAATAAGTCTTTGACAATATTCTCTGTGCTCTTTCTATTCTGGAATTCCAATCACTCATTTGTTATTCATTTTCATGGTGCCCGCCACATAACTCTTAGGCTTTCTTCAGTCTTTTTCACCCTTTTTTCTGATTGTTCTTCTAGTATATAGTACTGAGATTTATCTTCAAGCTCACTAATTCTGGCTTCCAGTGCTTCAAATCTACTCCTTTGTCCTTTCAATGTATTGTCCATTTCTTAAATCTTAGTGTTAGTCTTCTGGATTTTTAATTGCAGGTTTTGTTTTGTTTCAAATTTTACATTTATTTTGTCTGTTTGTACATCTTGTAGTATTTTCCTGAATTCTTCTAAAGTTTTTTTGTGTGTGTGTGTTTTCATTGCTTTCCGTGATCTTTCTGTCATTTCTTTGTTGTTGTTGTTTAGTGCCATCAGGTTGGTTCTGACCCATAGCGACCCTGTACATAGGGTTTCTGAGGAGCAGCTGGTGAACTTGAACCCCCAATCTTGCAGTTCAAATGGCTTTGCAGTCTTAAATCCACAGTGCCAAGACTCCCTGTCTATTCTTTGTAGGTACATAAAAATGATTCTTTTGAATTATTTTTCAGTTACTTCCATTGCCTTTCTTCCTCAGAAAGCTTTTTTGAATCTGCATTTTGGTCATTTGTCTGTGCCATTCTCTCTTGTTTCTTTGTATGAGCTAAAATTGTGTGCTGTCTGTGGGACATTGTGGTGTTTTCGTATTTGTATTTAAGATTGTATGTTGATGTATTCTTACTTAAAGAATGGAAACGTGTGCACGGTTCTCCATTTGCCGTTTGTGCACCTCCGTTTAGAGTGGGTTTGGCTGGTGTTGACTGCTGTCTGTCATTGGGCAGGTGATATAGGAACTGGTATTGGCTGTTGCCCAGTGGGTGGAGCTGCAGAGGATAAGGTTGGGACTGAACTGTATGGGCACAGTTGCTGTCTCCTGTTGGGTTAGACAGAGGAGAAACTCCTTCCTCCCCTTTTTACCCTGTACCGGGGTCTGGCCTCGGCAAGGGGGTGAGAACCGGAAGATGGGGTGTCCGGTGACGATAGCGATAGCGAGAGAGAGAGAAAAAACAGACACAAAGAAGACAGAGAAAACAGATACAAGGAAGACAGACACCCAGGCTTGATGCAAGCTGCCAGACAGACTGCTCAGTGGCTGACATTTTCCCTTCTCGAACTAACTCTAGGTGGGATGTCTGGAGAGGCGAGAGAGAAAAGAAATACTCAGAGACCAGAGTGGATGCAAACCCGGCAGACAGCCTCTTCATACCCTGCAAGCAATAATGCCCTCGCAGACTTAAGTCTGCGTCCGTCTTTTATTTCCTCTCTTTCAGGGAGGGATCTTTACAGAAGAAGAATGGTATTATTCAGATAAGACAATCTTTAAGATAAGTTAAGCCAGTAAACTTTACTTAAACCAATGTTCCTTTCTTCCTTACTGGGTTTAACCTTCACTTGGATCAAACTGATTGATCCCAGGGTGGTCTGAGGGAGTTGCCCCCATTGTCCTTAATCCCGTATTCCCAGAATTTACCACTCCACCCCAAGTGAATATACCCCGGGCAGTTCCTCTCCAGAGCCTCCCTGCTTAATCCCAGTAAACCTGTCCTTGTTCGTCCTCTGAGGAAGTTTTACTGCCTTGGTTCTAGGGGGAGAATCTTGACCTTAGAAACTTAGGGTACTATTGCATTTCTCTGTGGACATCCAGGACTCATGTTTGGAATTAAATAAATATAACTGAACACTAAGGTGAAAAACAATTTGCTATTACCTGCCAAGTAGCTAGATCTGTTACACTCGGGCCTATAGGGCCTCGAACCTCTGCACGGTCTGCAACAACCCTGCTCCCTCCAATCCCCTTGCCACATATGCACCAGGAATCAAAACAACAGTGAAAAGAGAAAATAATAAAGGAGAAAAAACAAGAACAGGCAGGGACCAGAAAACATAATAGCTAAAAAAAAGAAAAGAGGGCCAGAAAAGTAGAGCTAAATAAGAAAAAACAAAAGGCAGAAATAAAAATAACTCTAAGAAAAAAACATGAAAAAGGAAGATGAAAAGAGAGTAGAGAGTAGTAAAAAAAGATCAAAAAGGAAAAAGAAAAAACAAAGAAGGGAAGTGAGAGACTGAAGAAAAGAAATAAAAACAGAAGCAGAGATAGAAAGGATAAAATTCAAGGGAATGGAAGGAGAAAAGGGAAGAGAAAGAGAAAGAATTAACACACACACACAAAAGAAAAAAACAAACCCAAAGACAAACCCCAAAAATAGTGCAGCTGTTGGACCCAGAGATGACAAAACTCTTGGGGGATGGGGCGAGTGGGGGGCGGTCCTGCAATCCAAGGATCCCTTGAGGTGGATGTGGGAGGACAATAGAGTTTTCCTGGCCCTGGATGGAGATCCTGTTGATCTCAGTATTATATCTATGTCAGGGCACTTGATCCAGAAAGAGTTCATGGAGGGCCTTGATGGAGTTGGTTTCAGTGTCTGTTATGACCATCAGGAAGCTGGGGGCAGGGTGACTGGTTAAATGCTGGTCTGGCGGCTCTGCTGGTTCTATGTTGTAAGCTGAATCCAGCTGAATCCAGTCACGAAAACAGCACACCAGCATGGGGAAGATGTCCCACCGTCCACTGTTGTGCCTAGGTTATGTTGGGGGCAGGTGTGGGGAAGCTTACCAAGAGACCTTGGGGAAAAAGAAGGAATTGCCCCTTTCCAGTCTCCTGTGTGAATCTGCTCTGCCAGGTCACCTCTGTTGCCAAGGCAGTTTACAAAGGTTCAAGACAGTCGCATTACATTTGGCTGGCAAGTCACCAGCCTGTCTCTGCTCAGCTTCTCCTCCCAGCAAACACTCAGGGTGCCAGGATTTTCATCTGTGTCTCTTTTATTTGGTCTCTCGTAGCTTTGTTGTAGACGGTTCATGTAGTGTGTATGCCTAGTCTGCCATACTTTTTACCAGAAGTCTCTATTTTCCATTTCCTGCATCCTTACAGAGCTGGTGTAAATTGTTCGGTTTATTAAATGTTTTCCCAGAACAAAAATGCCAACTTGTAAGGTCTGTTGTTGTTGTTAAGCACTGTTGAGTTGTCTATCAATTCACAGTGACCCCATATAGAATTTCCAATGAGCAGCTGGCAGGTTTGAACTGCCGATCATCTGGTGCACAGTCCAGATCCTACAGTGCCACACCAAGAGTCCTAGGACTGCTCATTTTGCTACAGATATTTCATCTTATTTCTTGACCTGAAAGGATGGATTTGAGGCAGTGGTATGGTTCTACACTGAAAACTCTTTTTGTCTTTAATTTTTGCAGAATTTAGATCCAACTTTCTAAATACAGCTTTCATTCTATCCAGACTCCAATTATTTAATTTCTTTTATTCATTTTTTCATTTCTTGTTTCACATTCATTCCGTAAATATGAAAGGACTTCAAAATATTCATGGACTTAAAAGATAGTGGGCTTTTTCCATGAACTTTTTGCACCCTTGTATTTTCTGAGTGGGAGCGCTGTGACTCCGTACAATGATCAATGGTTTGATCCCGCCAGCCGTTCCAGTGGAGAAAGAAAAGGCTTTCTGATCCAGCAAAATTTTAAATAAACCTTGGAATCCCCATACAGTGTCGCTATGAGTTGGAACCGACTCCATGGCACTTAACAACAACAACAGTTTTCTGAGCATGTGTTTGTGTTGAACCTTGGTGAAGTAGTGATTAAAGTGCTTGGTTGCTAACTCACAGGTGGGTAGTTCAAACCCACTGAGCAAATCTGTTCCCATAAATACATACAGCTTTGGAAACCTATGGGGGCAGTTCTCTTCTGTCCTAGTCTTTGAATCAGAATTAAATGGATAGCCACCGGTTTGGGTTTTTTTTTTGTGTGTGTGTAGGTGCCTGCCCTGTTTTAGCCACTGGGAATATAACAGGGAACAAGGCAGACAAGGCCTGGGCCTGCAGAGTTCTGACCTTAGCGAGGGGCACAAATACTAAGGAAATCGCACACAGACAGCTTTCCAAAGTGCTGACTGCTGTGAAGAAAATCAAGCAGAGAGGTTGATAGGGAATGAGTGGGATTCACAGGCCACCGTAGAGACTTCGCCAGGAAGGTCTTTCTGAGGAGGTGCCATCTAAGCCAATGCCTTGACAATAAGAGGAGGGAGATTTTAGGAACAGCATTGTAAGCAAAGGGAACAGCAAGTACAGAGGTCCTAAGTTTGGGAAGGAATTCCGCATGGAGGTCACTGTGTCAGGAATGCTCTGAAGGACATGGAACAAGCACAGGTTGGGAATGGAAATCCAAGAGGTCCACTGGGGGCCTTGGTAGGCCAGGTAAAAGAGGGAAGATTTTATTCTAAGAATTTTATGCATACTCAGATGCGTTTTGAGTAGTTCACTCTGGCTGCTATGCAAGTGAGCAAGGGACAAGCAGAGCACCTGCTGAACCGTCCCTTGGTTTACTCACACATTATATCCAAAATATCACCTATGGCTCCACCCTTCTGTTGTGATGTGGCCGGCTCACCTGGCCTCCGACTTCCGTTGGTGGAAAAAGAACAGATTATACCGTTCTGCACCTCGTCTAATTTCTGCCCTGCTTTTCCTTCCCTTCTGTCTCACCAGAACAGGGTCAGTAAAGCATCAGTTCACTCCTGGGGTGAATGTAAGTAAATAGAAGCACCCCCTCTCACAAACACACAAATCCCCTGCCATCAAGTCAATTCCCACTCATAGCGACCCTGTAGTACAGACTGGAACTGCCCCCACTAAGTGTTTCAAGACTGTCATCTTAATGGGAGCAGACACCGCATCTGTTTCCACTGTTCGTTCTAACCACTTTATGACTGGAGCTTAGCATTTTAACCAATGTGCCACCAAATAATAAGAGCATTTATGATATTAATAACTAACGTAACAAAGCTTGAGCTTTGTATCCGGAAGTGTTTTAAATGTTTTATGTGTAACTTATGTAATGATTGACTCCATTTTAAAGATGAAGCAACTAAGGCCCAGAAAGTTAAATCATAACAAAATTAACTCTACTGAAAGAGGTGAGACAAGTTTTCCTCTCTCTTCAGGCTTCTAACCTATTCCTTCACCAGTGAAAACCCACCCCTAGATGACCTAAATGACATTAAACCTTGTGGTTTCGGACACGAAATCCATCGAGTCAATTCTTAGCGATGCTAATTCACAATAACTCTTTTCAATGGAATACTGCGAAGAGACTCGGTCCTCTGAATTTAAACCATGATATGATTCTGAGTCAGCAGTTCGAAACTACTAGCTGCTCCGCGGGAGAAAGAAGAGGCTTTCTGCTCCCGTAAAGATTTACAGCCTCGGAAACCTTGTTCAGGGTCGCGATGGGTCGGAACCGACTCGACGGCACTTAACAACAACAACATGATTCTGGGAGGTGGATCTGTTTATTTTTAGACAACTTTCTTTTTGGGGAAAAAGTCTTCAAAACAGTTGTGCAAACCTCAAAGTCACTGAGGGTTTTAAAGGAATTGATTTGTTGGTTATGTGCCGTGGAGTTGGTAGCGACCCCCCTGTACAGAGTTTCCGAGGCTGTAAATCTTTACGGGAGCAGAAAGCCTCATCTTTTTCCCGCGGAACAGCTGGTAGTTTCGAACTGCTGACCTTGCTGTTTTAGCCCGATTCGTAACCACGTTCTAAGGTGGAGTCGTATTGGTCAACGTCCTTTATTTACTGGAAAGAAAGTCTTTCATTTTACCTTTCCCCCCTTTCCCTTTCCATCAAGTGAGGAACACATTTAAGAATGCGTTGTTTTCTGTTTGCTCCTAGGTTCCGGTTTAAACTAGCCTTTTAGCTGCAAGGCTGTGTAAAACGGACTAATTTGGAAACCAAAAGGATATTTGTTGTTTTTCACGCAATAAAAGTTTTGCTTTGGTTTGCTGCAACGAACAACAATGTTATTCATGTAAATAGATCATGAAAACGAAACGCCTCAAGAATACTGTATAGCAGAGATTTTCAGGAGCCGCTTGGCGGAAGGCAGGGGATGTAGCTCAGTGGTAGAGCGCATGCTTTGCATGTATGAGGCCCCGGGTTCGATCCCCGGCATCTCCACTGGTCCTTTTTTTCTTAATTTTTATTTTCATGCTTATTTGTACAGCCCTTGAATGAACGAAGAATGTAATGTTTTCATACTGAAAACAGGTCGCTTTTTTTCACACAGTGATTAACCTCACTTAAAAATAGTTTCAGTTGTGATTTCTGTCAATTTATAAAGCAAATTGGTCTTATATTCAGTAATTCATACACAGTTTTATTCGTGACATTGATTTAGAATTTATTTCTGTCTGCAGAAATTCAACCTTAAAACACCACGAATTGAGGGAATTGCAATCATTGAGATGAACCGTAGTGTTAGGATTGCTTGAATGTAAAACTGATGCTTTGCTTTGTAAACCCTCACTCAGTTTGCAAATGTTTGTCTGTTTTTAAGTGGAGAGATGAGACAGACAAGCAAATTCCTACCCTAAGTCTTTTTTACCTCACAAAATACAAGATAGCTAAAGTGCCTGGCCACCACTTGTCTGTCAGTTTGTCTGTCGTACTGTGGTGGTTTGTAAGTTGCTGTGATTCTGGAAGCTATGCCACCGGTATTTTAAATACCAGCAGGGTCACCCATGGTGGACAAGTTTCAGATGAGTTTCCAGGCAGACAGACTAGGAAGAAAGAGTGACGAACTACTTCAGAAGATTTAGTTACTGAAAACCTTATGAATAGCAGAGAAACACTGTCAGACATAGTGCCGGAAAATGAGCCCTTCAGGTTGGAAGGCACTCAAAATGTGACTGGGGAAGAGCTGCCTCCTCAAAGTAGAGTTGACCATGTTGATGCGAATGGAGTAAAGCCTGTGGGAGAAAAGCTCGCGGGACCTTCATTTGCTGATGGGGCACAACTCAAAATGAAGAGAAACAGCTGTAAACATCCACTGAAAATCGGAACATGGAATGTACCAAGTACGAATCTGGGAAAATTGGAAGTTGTCAAAAATGAAATGGAATGCATAAACATCGATATCTTAGTGTGATATGCAGATGATACAACCTTGCTTGCTGAAAGTGAAGAGGACTTATAACATTTACTGAAGAAGATCAAAGAGCACAGCCTTCGGTATGGTTTACATCTCAATGTCAAGAAAACAAAAATCCTCACCACTGGACCAATAAACAACATTCTTATCAACAAAGAAAAGATTGAAGTTGTCAAGGACTTCATTCTTCTTGGATCAACTATCAACACTCACTGAAGCAGCAGTCAAGAAATAAAATGATGTATTGCATTAGGTAAATCTGCTACACAAGACCTTTTTAAAGTGTTGATGAGCAAAGATGTCAGCTTGAGGACTAAGGTGCACCTGACCCAAGCCATGGTATTTTAGATAACCTCATGTGCATGCGAAAGCTGGACAGTGAATAAGGAAGACCGTAGAAGAATTGATGCCTTTGAGTTGTGGTGTTGGAGAAGAATATTGAAAGTGCCATGGGCTGCCAAAAGAACCAATAGATCCATTTTGGAAGAAGTGCAGCCAGAGGGCTACTTAGAGGCCAAGATGGCCAAACTTCATTTCTCATACTGTGGACATATTGTCAGGAGGGACTAGTCATTGGAGAAGGATATCATGTTTGGTAAAGGATATCATGGAGGGTTAGAGAAAAAGAGGAAGACCCCCAACGAGATGGATTAGCCAAGTGGCAGCGTCAATGGACTCAAGCATGGCAACAGTATTGAGGTTGGGCCAGGATCGGGCAGTGTTTCATTCTGCTGTGCATAAGGTCACTATGGGTAGGTACCGACTGGATGGTACCTAACAACAACAACAAAGTGCTTGGAGCAAAACAAAAAGCAAAACACCACAGATGTACCTACCAATGAGCATTTCTGCTCTACTCTCTAATCTTTAGCACTCTAAATGTACTTTTGCTGAAAACAGAAAACTGAACAACAAAGGCAAAAATGTAATTTGATGATTGAAACCACGGCTAAAATGATCATTTGGGGATTTTACTGTTTACGTACGGCATTGCGACTGTGCAGTAAAAAGCCACTTGACTTATTTCTGACTTCAGAGCCTAAGTTAAGTGGTGTGGGAGTCATTTCAAAGTCGGAACTTCTCTCTATCCATTTTCCTTCTTTGTGCTGTCAGCCATTTTCAGGAGAAACTGATGAATGCAGGGATTTGGTACACAGTTTCTCACTGTATTTGAAGCCTGGGCTATTTAATTACTAAAGCGAAAAGCTGAATTTTTATTGAAATAAATCATCCTATTGCATTTCATGGGAGCAGTTCTTTACAATAATAATTAATTCCTCCCCTGTCACATCCTTTCTCTTATTTTAAACATGACCTCATGGTGTGAATCATAAAAACATTAAAACTTATATCTGGAAAGTTCCTAAGTCCAAAGCCTTCTTTTTTTGCTAGGAGGAAGCTGAAACCTATTAAATAAATGACTCACCAGTTAGGGGGAGGCAGGTTGATGACAGCTTGTTTTAAACACGCTTTAGTGAAGGTTATTTCTCCCTAAATGTCAAGGTTTTAAATGAACCAAAAGTTTAGGTTATTTCTAGTGTTCATGCCTAACACAAAACTGATCCTATACATCTATTTGACTCATATCTTGTACATAATTTTTTCTTCTTTTTATTATTGAGTGAAGATTTACAGAGCAGATCATCAGTTTTACATTCCACAACATATATATTTCATTTCATTTAAATGACTGCAATCCCCTACACGTATCATCAGGTTACATTATTTAGCTCTATTCCCTTTCATGCTCTACATCTTTCTTCTGCCGATCTTCCTCTTATATATTGCCTTTCCTGTCACCCTCTGTTGTTAAGCACTGTGGAGTTGCTTCGACTCATAGTGACCCTGTATAGGGTTTCTGAAGAATGGCTGGTGAGTTTGAACTGCTGACCTTATATTTCAAACAGACCACTGGCCAGTTAATAATTCTCCCTCCCTTCCCACCTCTGGTAATCATCATAGAAAGTTTCTATTAGAATGAAAACCTTTTACTTTTTGCAATAGTGGTCTCATAAAATATTCCTAATAGCTTACTGATAGGGAAAAAAAATAACATCACGAGTTGCTGTTGTTGTTTTGTGTTGGGCAGTGGGAGTTTTCTAGAACAGATGTAGTTGAATCTTGGAGAGAGGTTTTTTTCAACTGTTAAATTTTATTTTACTTAAAAAAAAAAGAAAAGCCCAAGTAAGTTATATAACTTCCTAATGCTCATAAGTTAATTTGGCCAACTTGGAGACTAGAATTCGCCTGGTTTTCTGACGATAAAATTGGTTAGTTTTCAACTGAAATAGTGTGAGGTCCGCCACACAATTGAAATGTACCCATGTAAACAAGAAAAAGACAAAAATCCTGTGCGTTAAAATTTATTTTTATATTTTTATTCAAGTGTTCTTTGTAACCTGCATATACCCTTGAGAACTTTTCAGGGTTATGTAACCCATGACAAAGCAAGGCAAACCTTTCCCATCCAGTTCTCAGGTTTCTCCTTTCTCATAAAGGGGGAAACATGTTAACTGACTACTGTGCACTTAGACATTTTTAGGGTGCTGAATGAAGTCTCACACACAGAACTGTGACCTCCAGGGGACTCTCTATCCTGGGGGGGTGGGGAATGAGAAATGCAAGCAGGCACCAATCCAGGCGCCCCACTCCCCACCCCCACATCTAGCTGGGGCCAAACACCCCCGCCCTTTGTGAGCTCAGCCCATCTTCACATGCTCACATAAGCAAGCCAATCCTGCCCTGTTGCTGGGCTTCTGTCAGTTTTCCATTGGTGCCTGCTCTGAAGCAATCTATTCTGGGGTGTCTACAAAGGACGGATCTGTGGGTGGAGCGGAATGAACTAGTGGGTGGAATGAACTAGAAAGAGATCCAATGACTAATCTTACTTCTGGTACATTCTAGTACATTGCATTCTAGGTCAGAGGTTTCAAGTTTTAGGAGCGTGACTTGATACCTGATTCCTGAGTCCAAGTGGGCCTTGGCCTTTGTCCTGGCCATTGCTGAATCAGATTTTTCTCAAGTAAGTAGAAGAGTTGTTGGAACAACTGTCCTTTTGGAAAGTACAGTTTCTTTATCTGGGCATTTATATTTGCGGCTGGAAAATTATTTGTTGTGAGGGACTGTCCGTTTTAGGATATTTAGCAGGTAGGAGTCCTGATGTGGCACTGTGGGATAATATATTAGATCACAAGGTCACTTTAAACCACAAGGCTGGTAGTCCAAATTCAACAATCGCTCTTTGGAAACCCTATACAGGGTCGCTATGAGTCTGAACTGACACGATGGTGTTGAACAAGCAGGCACGTGCTGGTAGCAGCAACGCCTACCCCGCAGTGATGATGACCACTAAAATGATGACCACTAAACATGTCTCTAAAACCAAACCAACCCTACTACTGTCCAGTCAGTTCCTTCCCACTCATAGTGACCCTACAAGACAAGACTTATCTTTCTCTCTTGGTGCTGCTGGTAGTAGGCTCAAACCCCCGACCTTTGTCAAATGTGCCCTGGGTGACAAAACTGCTCCTGGCTGGGGACTTTTAGTGGAATCACTCGGTAAACTCGTTCTTGTCCTTTGTGTCTTCGAGTCGGTTCCAATCCATAGCGACCCTGTATAGGGTTTACGAGGAGCCGCTGGTGATCCTTGAACCGCCCACATTGAGGTTCAAACCGACTCCGCAGTCTAGTGCATGGGGTTTCCAAGGAGAGGCTAGTGGATTTGAACGACCAATCTTGTGGTTAACAATCCAGTGCTTAGCCTACAGTGCCACACCAGGACTAGTACTCTAGAAAACACTATCCACTTCTTTCAGGGGCCATTGCCCCTGAGTCACTTGGCTCCAACCTTGGGAGAAATGTTTGAACAATAACCCACTTCGGGACTCAAAGTTAGAGAATGCTGGGGTGTTTTAGCGATTATTTTCCCTGCCAAAGACAAATCAAAGAGAATTTTGATTTCTCTTTGGAAGCAACCCTTGGCCTAGTCTACTCCCCTTTTCTTTGTCCTCTCTTCCTCCTCCCTCCTCTGCCTCTGAAACCAGCCATGTTTTTCTCTGTACCTTTTGACTCTAAAGAAAACTATGTTTCAAAACTATGACTCAGCCTTTAAGCAACTGGAATCACGAGACTTGCAGCTGAGCTACCATTAACAGCAAACAGGGCGTGGTTGGAAGTTAGGCCTGGTTACTTTAGAAAGAACTTCAGTTTTATTGTTCCTTTAAAGCCTCTTTCCTGAAATTTGGAAAGAAATTACTTTCACAGAAATCTATAATGGAAGATATTGAGGTCTCTGGTCAAACTTAAAAATGGCATTTTTAAAATTAATTTTTTATACTTGGTACATATTATTTGTGTTTTAGAAAAATATTTAAAATTGCCGAGGTTAAAATCAAGTTTGAGCAGCACTCCGATCTTTTGTGCTTTAATAGATATATATGTTAGAAATATATTCGACAGCACTTCACAACAACAAATGTTAGAAAATACATAGCATCATCTTTGGTTTGATTCACATTTTTAGGGTGTTTAAAAATAATGTTCACAATTTAATACAGGAATATATTTTTCCGAGAGTAGAAAAATGATCAGTCAGTTGGTTATTTTTTCTGGAAGGTTTTAAGGCTAGACATTAAAATCGTATGTAATATAGGAAACGTCTTAAGAAATTTCGGTTCAGAGAATTCAGTGACCACTGTGACTTCTTAAAAAGCTGTTTTAAATCCTCACCGTATTAATGTACTTTAAAACTCTTTTAAAAAATAGGTTGAATTAGTGACACAGTTCTTAAAAACAACGACTTGGCTAGTGATTCTTTTACTCCTCTTGTATCAAAATAGAATTTGCCTGTAGGACTAAAGTTCATATTTGGAATATCTGAAAAAAGTGTCCTAAAAAATACAGTTGAGATTCACTTAGTGTCTTTATTTTAAAACATTAGTCTAGTTTGAATTCTAAGCTAAACAACAAAAGTAAAATTGCAAAGCCTCCCGTTTACAGTACTTGTTCACAGTGTACAACTTTTGTAAACCAAAGGTCTCAGAGATTAAACCAGAAGACGAAAGAGAACACCCTAGAAGTTTCTATTTCTTTCAGGTTTCCTTTCTAACTCAAATAATTTGTAAAAAGCCCTGAGATTTCCTTTCTTTCCCTAATTCAATGTAGGCACGCCAACAATCATTTCTGCGCTGGAAAACTGTTTTGTTTTTGTAGACTTGCTGGTAGTCCTTATTCAGGGATCTAGACTTTAGTTGAGGCCTGGATTTAAGCGTTGGCCTTTGTCCTGACCCAGAGCTGAACCAGATTTGTCGAGTCATTCGTCTTGTCCTTGTGTTGGTGCCTGCTTCTTTGGGTTGGGACCAGCCGCCACCAGTAGGGCGCTGGGACTCCGGGGATCCATATGATAGGCAAGCAGGGGGGCATAGTGAAACACAAACATCATTGTTTCAAACATGAACCAAAACTACGACCCCTGGGCTCTGGGTGGGGGCAGGGCTCGCTAGAGCGGAAGTGGCCCCCGACTCTGTCAGAGCGCTTAACCCAAACTGCTCGGCCGCAGTTTGTTGTCTCCAACAGCTCGGACAGTTGCAGGGGATGGGAAGGGGCTGCGGGAAGGCGGGGGACCTGCCGTTCCGGATACCCAGAGAATTCCGCTCCGGGTTTTCGCGCCACCCTCGAGCCGCCCTCGCCCAGCACCCGCTTCCCGTCCCCTCCCCCAAAGCGTGAAGCGTCACGTTGTTCTACGCAGCACGACTGAACGTTCTGATCCTTCCGCCAGGGTATTCGGGATGGGGGACCGCTGCCCACCCGATCCAGTCCGAAAGTCCAAGTATTAACAAAAAACATTTTAAGAAGGGATTTGGATGAGTTTGGGGGGGGCCTTCTTTTTTTTTTCTTTAGCTTTCCGGAAGTGCTAGGGAAAATAGTCCTTTCTCGGCGTTTCTGCGGAGGGATCTTTGTGGGCGGTGGCTCACTCTATCTATATAAGGAGACACCGGGTGTGGCGTAGTTAGTTCCGTCGGTGCTGGTGTTCTGTTGGAGTTCCTTTGTGTGCGCTGCTGCCTTCGCCACTTGGTGAGGAGGGGGTTACTACGTTGGTCTTGGGACCGTTGGGCGGAGAAGGAGGGAATGCGGCTAACTGAGCTGCTCGCCGCGGGCGGAGGGCAGCCGGGTTTATAGTTGACGGTGGTGACCGGGAAAGAGGTGGGGGGGAAATGAAATAGCAAAATGGCGGCCGTTTTAGATTAAAACTGGCCGAGATTAGAACGACGAAACTGAGGGGATGGAAGATTGTGAGGGATAGGAAGTAGCGGAGGGTCACCAGGCTTCAACGGCAGGAGACGGAGGCTCAGAGTGGGTTCAACGCTTTCTCGGTCGGGGTTGGGCAGCGTTTGTGGAACCTACATCAATGTCGGAGTTTTTGTGGCGTGACTTGATTAAAAGTTGGGTTTACGGTCGCAGGGAGGGGGCGCCAACTATGGCCGAGCTACGCTTACGCTCGAGGGAGGCGGCGGCGTAACGTCCTTCCGCCATTACGTGATGCGGAGCCGGTCTATTAGCGCACAATGGCGGGTGGGACCGTCTGCCGGTAAATGCGTGAAGTAGCTTCTTGCCATTTAGGGACGAGACAGGGTTTGGGCCTGGGGTAGACCTTGCTGAGTTGACAGGGGACATTCTGTTTGGGGAAGGAATCAGGCTGCTCAGTTTACATAGGTCTGGTTTCCTGTTTTAAGCAGCTTAATCTTGGGTTTTGAGGTAATCTGTCAGACCTATTAGGTAATATTGACTGTTTTCAGGTAAGCTTTTTAAAAAAAAGTACAGAATTTGTTAATTTCGGGTTCTGGTAATGTGTCATGGAGTCGGTTCCGACTCATAGCGACCCTGTACAGGGTGTCCGAGGTTGTAAATCTTTACGGGAGCAGAAAGCCTTATCTTTCTCCCACGGAACAGCTGGTAGTTTCGAGCTGCTGATCTTGCAGCTCTTGGTTCGTTCGCAGCAGGAGTGTAATGATCAATTATCTGCTAAACATGGGTTTTGTTTCTTTTCTTTGTAAACAGACAATGCAGATCTTTGTGAAAACTCTCACGGGTAAAACTATTACCCTTGAGGTTGAGCCCAGTGACACCATTGAGAATGTCAAGGCAAAGATCCAAGACAAAGAAGGCATCCCCCCTGACCAGCAGAGATTGATCTTTGCTGGGAAACAACTGGAAGATGGCCGTACTCTGTCTGATTACAACATCCAGAAAGAATCCACCCTGCACCTGGTCCTTCGTCTGAGAGGGGGGATGCAGATCTTTGTGAAGACCTTAACTGGTAAGACAATCACCCTTGAAGTAGAGCCTAGTGACACCATTGAGAATGTCAAGGCAAAGATCCAAGACAAGGAAGGCATCCCCCCTGACCAACAGAGGTTGATCTTTGCTGGGAAGCAGCTGGAAGATGGCCGTACCCTGTCTGACTACAACATCCAGAAAGAATCCACCCTGCACCTGGTCCTTCGTCTGAG
>NW_006408799.1:114838-118267 GCF_000296735.1 Chrysochloris asiatica | reverse complement strand
TACCACAGTTTGTTTATCCATTCTTCCACTGATGGGCACTTAGGCTGTCTCCATCTTTTTGCTATTGTAAATAGTGCTGCTATGAACATTGGTGTGTATATATCTACTCGTGTTATGGCTCATATTTCTTTTGTATAAATACCAAGTAGAGGAATTGCTGGATCATAAGGTATTTCTATTTCCAGCCTTCTGAGGCATCGATATATTGCTTTCCAGAGAGGTTGACCATTTTGCAGTCCCATCAGCAATGCAGGAGTGTCCTCTTATTGGTTAATTCAGAGTAAGTTCACTCTTCTTATTGGTTAACTCAGAGTAAGTTTCACAGGTGTTATCTGTCTCTCTGGTGTATGGCAGTTGTTTTGGGTTCTTGCCTGGGTTGTGGTGTTTTATAGAGTGTGATTGTAGCTTGACTATATGGCAACAGATGCTGTCTCTTCTTGGGTAATATAGGGAGAGAAAGAGTCCCCCAAAGTTAGAAGGGATAGCATAAAACAGCAAAACAGCACCAGCAAAAAAAAAAAAACCAAGAAAACAACCCCCCTAAAAAACAACAACAACAACAACAAAATCTAGACTAAATACTGTAGTCTACAATTGCAGAAAAGGGAGAGGAGCAAGAGAAGAAAAAAAATTAAAATCTGTGGCTCTGGTAGCCTAGTGGTTATGAATTGGGCTGCGAACCGCAAGGTCAGCAGTTCGAAACCACCAACCGTCCCACTGGAGAAAGATGAGACGTTCTGCTCCCACAAATTTCCACAGCCTCGAAAACCCCATACAGGGTCGGTATGAATCAGAACCAACTCCACGGCACGCAGCCAGCCACCAATATGAGTATGAATTTAATATCCTCTCTCCAGCTTTTTGCCTTCAAAGCTGCCTGAGAGATTTCAAGATGCCACTGTTGGTTGTTATACTATACCTCAAGATTTAATTTAATTTTCATCCTGCTTTGTTTTTAAACCCTCTTTCTCTCTCTACAGCCCTGTCCTGGCCTTTCCTGTATTTAAAACAAAACAAAACAAAAAAACCAGTTCTGGGCAAGTTCTTGGGCTGAGTATCTGTGCGCATGCATGGGAGAAGAACCCACCAGTGGTGAGGGTGGGGGATGTCCACTAGTTCAGGCACCCTCCCCACCTCTAGTCACCAGAATGGAGGTGCAAAAACAGTGTGTGTGTGTGGGGGTGTCAATGAGCAGATACAAAAAAAATAATAAAGAAAATCAGAACAAAGCACAACCGACAAAGAATATTGTCCACTTTTGGTCTGAGGTTCCCGTGGCGTTTTTCATGGTGTTTCTGCTCCCCTCTTGGTTTTGCTATTTGGTCTCGCCCAAAGTTGTTGGCTCTTGGCCTCTGAGCCTGGCAGATTCAAAAGTACGCTTTTTCTTACTTTTGCTGTAAGTTCCACTAGCTATTAGCCTTCGAACTTTTAAATATTCCTATCTCTGTGGTTCCGAGGTTTGGAGCTCTGCCCTGGATCTGCTCTGCCTGGTATTCTGTGGTATTTCTGATGACGACCCTCACTGCATCTCCACCCTAGCCGCCATCAAGCCCCACCTCTCCGGTAACCACTATTTTAAATCATTGTTATCACTAAATGGATGAAAAACTTTTTAACGGAACCAGTGTCTGAGGAACAGAAAGCATGAAAAGGTATTACAAATAATAAATGTAAACATTAACAGTTACTATTTGGGATCTCATTTTTATCAGATATATGTTGAGTGCTGTCGAGTCGATCCCGACCCATATTGACCCTGTATAGGGTTTCCAAGGAGTGACTGGTGAGCTTGAACCACTCACCTTGCGATTCAAACGACTTTGCAGTCTGGCGCATTAACCCACAGCGCCACACCAGGACTGTTGTTGTTGTTAGGCGCCATCAAGTTGGTGCCGACTCATAGCGACCTTATGCACAGCAGAATGAAACACTCCCCAGTCCTGGGCCAACCTCACTACTGTTGCCACGCTTAAGTCCATCGATGCTGCCACTTGGCCAATCCATCTCGTTGGGGGTCTTCCTCTTTTTCTGTGACCTTACCAAACATAATATCCTTCTCCAGCGTCTGGTCCCTCCTGACACTATGTCCGAAGTATGAGAGACGAAGCTTAGCCATCTTGGCCTCTAAGGAGCACTCTGGCTGCACTTCTTCCAAAACGGATCTATTGGTTCTTTTGGCAGCCCATGGCACTTTCAATATTCTCCTCCAACACCATAACTCAAAGACTTCAATTTTTCTCTGTTATTTAATTAGAGCTTTATTGAGATGGATTGGCACAGTGGTGGTAACAGCAGTGGAGTCAAGCGTGGCAACGATTGTGAGGTTGGCTCAGGACCAGGCAGTGTTTCATTCTGTTGTGTATAAGGATGCTATGAGTCAACATTGATTGAACTCAATGGCACCTAACAACTATATGAGGGTGCTTCAAAAAGCTCATGGGTAAAATGGAATGAAAAAATTAACGACATTTTTTCATGAACTTTATATTTTTGTGGCTGTTGTTGCTGCTTTTAACAAACAGAAATGTACTCACTCACGGTTTAGGAGTCTGAGTTTACCTCATCGGCTCTGGGAAAAGGTCCTTGTCTTCCTCCAGCTCCTGCAGGTTTAGCATTCCCTGGATAACTCTGTATGTCTCAGCATCAGTCTCTCCCTGGATCTGCATGGACCCCAAGTTCAAAGGACACACTCCACTCCTGGCACTTCCTTCCTGGTGGTAGTAGGCCCTGTCCCAGGGACTTTTTGAAGGTCCCTTGTGTCAGGATGCTGCTACATTTCAGTAATAGAACACTCAGGCTAGCTGGCCCATGCAACAGGGAGACAGATTCTCTTGATAGCCAGACATACGCAGCTAGGGCACGTTCTGCCTTCACTTTTCTGAGCATCCCTACTTTCTGATTTATTCTGAATGTGTGATGACTTTTCCCTGCTTCAGGTTGGCAGCAAGATGACTGAGTAGTTCCAGCCACCACGAGTCGGAGGATGAAAAGGTAACTTCTCTTTCTTGTGACTTCCTTACCTCCATTCTAACCAGTTGCTCCACCACTCATCTGTCAGTTTGTCATACCGTCGTAGCTTGCATGTTGTTGTGATTCTGGAAGATATGGCAGTGGTGTTTTAAATATTAGCAGGGTCACCCATGGCGAACAGGTTTCAACTGAGCTTCCCAACTAAGACAAACTAGGAGGAAGGGGAGATTCCGATGTAAAGTGACCCCATGTGTTTCAGAGTAGAACTGTTTCTAATGAATGGCTGCTATCTTTTGGAAAGAGATAGACAGACCTTTCTTCCAAGGTGTTGCTGACTGGATTCAAATCTTCAGCCTTTCAGTTAGTAGCTAAGCACTAGCCATTGGCACCACCCAGGAACTCTGACAGTGTAGTGGTTACGAATCGGGCTGCGATCCTTAAGGTCAGCGGTTCGAAACT
>NW_006408799.1:108079-114738 GCF_000296735.1 Chrysochloris asiatica | reverse complement strand
CTGTCTGACTACAACATCCAGAAAGAATCCACCCTGCACCTGGTCCTTCGTCTGAGAGGGGGGATGCAGATCTTCGTGAAGACCTTGACTGGTAAGACCATCACCCTTGAAGTAGAGCCCAGTGACACCATTGAGAACGTCAAGGCGAAGATCCAAGACAAGGAAGGTATCCCCCCTGACCAGCAGAGGTTGATCTTTGCTGGGAAACAGCTGGAAGATGGGCGTACACTGTCTGACTACAACATCCAAAAAGAATCTACCCTGCACTTGGTCCTCCGTTTGAGGGGAGGTGTCTAAGTGATGCCTCCTTCCTTTTAAGCTTTCAAGAAATTTCATTGCACTTTTCTGTCAATAAAGTTGTTGCATTCCCAAATAGTGGTTTTTTTTTTCTTCCTACATTTAGTCCTAAGTGGTTTTTATCTTTTTCTTTCTGAGTCCTGGTGTTAAACTGTAGTGTAAGCACTGTCCTGCTAAAACGGAGTGGTTTGACCCCACCAGTTACTTGGAAATCCTTTATAAGGTTGCCTGAGTCAGAACTGACTCGATGCACTTAACCCAGGGTTCTTTTGGGGCTTGACCCTGGGGTATGGGAGAACAAGGATAAGGGTGGGTTGCACTTCACTAAGGTAACCAATCATGAGGTAAGATAACATTGGTATTTGAAACATGGCCACAATATAGAAATGAAGTGGATGGGTTGAAATAATTGGATTTACTTGTTGGGGTGATGATTCTGAGGTACCTGAGGAATGGAGTTAGGTGGGGAAGTTAATGGAACACTAATCCAAAAGATACTTACAGGGCTTGGGAGTGGGGGTGGGAGGGAGATAGGTAACAAATTAATACATAGTTCTACAAAAACTTAAACTGAGCTGTTTACAAAGCCATGATTTGGTATGCTGGACTGAAATAGAAATTGTACAATAGAGAATTAAAAGCTTTAGCTTTTAAATAATAACTAGTCAATACAACAAATTGGTGAGTGAAGCAATGGGTCTTTGACCTGAAGTTGCCTGATTATATATTTAGGGTGTTTGTCCTACCAAATAATTGATCTGGTAAGGAACTTCTTTCTGTATCATACCTGGAAACCAAAGTTGACAGAAACTCCAACACTTGGAGGGATGGAAGGAAGGAACACCTGGCAATAGGCACTCCAGAAATTATATAGGTTCATTAGAAGACTAGAAGGAATAGTTTCCATCAAAGAGCACAAACCACTTCTATAACCTCTGCCTTAGAGGAATTTTGTGACCTTCCTGCCAATGGTAGACTGTTAAAAATCATCCGTGCTTTACAGGTTACTAAGGAAAATAAGCACTGCATGAGAATGCCTTGATTACTTTGTTTAGTCATCAATGCAGTTTTATGAAAATGCACGTATTAGAGATAGCTTACTGAGTTTGCACAGCTAGCAGATTCAGACATACCAAGAAACAACAACCTCCCAGGAATATGTAATGTCTGTCATATGTTGTGTCACTGAGTTGGTTCTGACTGAATGACCCTGCTGTATAGGGTTTTTGAAGAGCATCTGGTGAGCTTGAATTGCTGAAGTTGGAGTTAAAACTGACCTTGCTGCCTCAGTGCATTAACCTGCAGCGCTGCACCTGAAAAGTTTGTGGTAAATATGTAAATGTCAGAGTTGAAGAACAAAAGCATTGTAAATATTTAGATATGTTTTTTTAAACAGCTTTCGGAATTAGATCTAGAAATTGAATAAAAGCTCTCGTAATGCATCATTTCTAGTTTACTGTTAGGTGCATTTTTTTAATGGAGCTCCATGGCACTGCAGAGAGCTGTATGCCCAGTGGGTATTGCATTGGTTGAGGGTAGGGATGCTTATTGGAAAACAAACTTACTTTTGTTTCCAACTAAAGTTCTGTTAAATTGGTGCTTGACAGGTTTTGGGAAACAATGATAGAAACAAGCACATTAATAGAATCAATGATACAGTTTCATGGAAGCTAAGAAAAAGTGAATGAATATATTTTTGTTTTTATTAGATACACCAGTTTATAAAGTTTGAAGTAATAGTAATTCACTGGAGTACCTAACCAGTTGCACATTTTTTCTTCCCAGAGATAAGGTACTTTAACAGATGAGTATTGTTTTGGGCTTTTGCCCTGTGGAATGGAATATATGCAAACAAAAATAAGACCATTTTCAGTATGCTTCAGCATGCTTTGTTTTTAAACTATATTGTGAGTTGAGTGAAGGTTTATAGAGCACATCAGTTTTGCATTCAACAAATCATAGACTTCATTTCATTACAATGATTGCAATCCCTGCGTCCTGTACCAGTAACAGTATTGACCTCTACCCACTTTGAGCATGCCTTGTTTTTGACTAGGTATTTATGAACATCACCCCAGGCCAGTACATCTTATTTTGAACATTTCCTGCTAGTATTCCATTGTATGTATGCTGCAATTTACCTGCCTACCAAACATTTGTGGGTTTTTTTTTTTTTTTTTTTGCTAACGCTTCTATTTCCATATTCCTAGGGTGGTTGTTAATAAGTCTGTTTCAATTCATAGTGACCCTGTGCACATCTGGATAAAACACTGCCCAGTCCTTTGTCCCCCTCACAGTAATCTTGAGCCTTTTGCTGTGTCATTTTGTCAGTCTATCTTGTTGGGTGTCTTTTTTACATTGCCCCTCCACTTTACCAAGCATGTCTTTCTCTAGGGACCCCAGGGTAAGGTACTGACATTGTAGCTGCTGAGTTAAAGGAACACTATATTTTTAATACTGAATTTTAAACTTGTGAAAGGATTTGGGGAAGAGAACTTGTGGACAATACCTAAAATGCTACTTACAGCATGCTTTACATAAAGATTTTTAAAGGATAGAAATACAAGATTTGGTGGATAATTAAAATCAATCACTCTTAAAAGATATTTTTATAATTAATGGTTGCTCTATTGGTTATTGTTCCATTATATGTTTCTCATTTTTTTTAAGAGGTTAAACTTTTTGTATTTCAAACATTGAGTCTAAAACACATTGAAAAGTATTCCATCTTTGTCAGTCACCCACATAATTTACCTCGCCAGTGTTTTCTTGTAGTTTTTCTATGCCTATGCAAGCAACTGTGAATATATATATTACAGTCTCGATGTGTTGTAGGGTAAACACTGGACAGCTAACCTCAAAGTTAGCGGTTCAAACTCATTAAATGTTCCTTGGAAACCTTATATAGGTTCACTATGAGTCGGAACCAGCTCAATGGCACTAACTACCTCCTCACACAAAAGGTGGAATAGTGGGCTGTACAGTCTGTTCCTTGTTTTCTTCATTTTGCATCTTGTTGGCACTGTAGGATTGGCACTCGGCTGCTAACCACAAGGCTGGCAGTTCAAACCCACCAGTCACTCCTTGGAAACCCTATACGAACGAGGTCGTTATGAGTTGGCACGTAACAATAGAGTTTTTTTTTTTAAACAATACAGTTTTGACAAGAGTTCTAACATTCTTTCATTTTTGTATAAAAGGAGATGATCTTTTGTGTCACTTTCTCAAGAATACAGAACACCATCAGGGCAACACAATTCCTAGACAATGATTAGAAGATCCTCCAGCAAATGTTATGTGCTGTGGAGTCGGTTCCGACTCATAGCGACCCTGTACAGGGTTTCCGAGGCTGTAAATCTTTCGTAACCACTACGCAACAAATAACCACCCCAAATTTGGTTTCACACTTGAGTATTATGGATACGCTTAGATATAGCTGTGTAAATGCCGTCGAGTTGGTTCCGACTCATCGTAACCCTGTGTAGGGTTTCCAAGGAGCAGCTGGTGAATTTGAAACGCCGACCTTACGTTCAAACTGACCTTGTGGTCCAGCACATTACCCTACAGCGCCACAACGGGACTCCACGTGAGCTGAATAACTCAGAAGCAAAGTGGGTTGTTTTCATTTAAAGCAGTGTACCTTTGAAGTTTTTCTTTTCTTTCTGAAAGCAGAACCAAATATTCAAGTTATAAATATGAAGCTTATACTCCACTGCCATCAAGTCGATGCCGACTCAGCGACCCTGTAAGGGGTTTCCGAAACTGTAAATACAGAAGAAAGTCTCATCTTTCTCCCATGGAGCAACTAGTGAGTTTGAACTGCCGACCTTGCGGTTAGTCCTTAAACTTGTTAAGTGCCGTGGAGTCAGTTCCGATTCATAGCGACCCTGTATAGGTTTTCCGAAGCTTTAAATCTTTGCAGGAGCAGAATAGGTGTATTATTCAAAGATTGGCAAGTTAATGCCAATAACCATTTTAGTGTACAATACTTATATATGCCAGAAGAGGGAGCTACTGGGACACACTTTGGTTTTAGTCATGAAGCCTATAGCGCCCCCACGTGGTCGTGACTTTACAATTTATGCACTCACTGCTCCTTCCAAAGGCTTAAGATAGGCACTTGACTGGTAACTACAAGGTCAGTGGTTCAAATCCACTAACTGCTCATAGGTAACCCTATACAGGGTCGCTATGTGTCAGAACTGACTCGATGGCACTTACCAACAATAGGAATTATTGACTATAATAATTCCCTGTCTACTCTGTATGGAGGAGGTGGGAATGATCCTCGCTGTGCCTCTTTTGAGCTACTGCATCCATAGGTGTAGGTCAAGTTCATCAAATCGTATCAGACTACTCTTTTTTTCCCCCTTTTCTTCTTCTAGTTGAGCTCTGATCATCCAAACTTTGAAGCCAGGTCAAGTGGGTATTATCTGCAAGTGTGGGTGTTCTAGTGCATATGCCCTCTCTTCTTATCAGCTGGACGCTTCACTCTCCACTCTAGTCCTCTGTGGCTATGTCGCTGACTCTGGGCCCAGGAGTCCCCAGATCTTGCCACACTGCTGGTCAACCAGGTCTCCACCTGGGTTCACAGGAGTCTATTGAATGTTGTAGGGCTTAGCTCGCAGCTGCATTGCTGTTTTTTCCTCACTTCCCATTGTCGGTGACGAATGTGGTCACCAATCAGAACGTGGTCACCAATTGAGTCTTAGTCTTGGAAGGGGGTTTGCCCTGAGGGGACCCGACCACTTGCTTTCTTTTTCTGCGTAGAAGGAGAGGCTCTTATAGTCCAGCAGCCTTCTTTGGGTCTTGATTCCAGCTGGAATCACACTTTAGGCCACTTACCTATTGTAAGTAGTACTGGTTCAATAAAGACCCGCTTCATTGAAGTCTTGCCCCTTCAAATGCTTTCTCCCCTGCTTCCCTTAGCTGTCAGCCAAACGCTTTGCTTTCCCCCATATTCTCTGTAACATTCCCCACCTCCTTTTTTCACTCAAGCTGTTTCCTCTTTCTAAAATGCCACCAATCCCCATCTCAATGAATCAAACCCTACCCAATGGCAGGCTCTAATTCAAAGATGCAAACAAGCCTTCCTCAGCCATCCTACCTGGAAACGATGTCTTACCTGAAACCTCATAGATCTTTCTATTTATTGCTGCTCTTTGTTTGAATGACTTAGCTCAGTTCCTTTATTTGATAATAATCCCTAATTATAAAAGGCAGCAGGAGCAATCTCAGAGTCTCTGATTGAATGAGAGGGGTTTGGGATCCAACTTGTGATCAGATGGTCAGGAGAGGCCTTTCTGAGAAGAGGTTATTTAAGCTGAATCCTGAAAGGTGAGCTGAAGGCAGCTTTCCACGAGGTGGGGTAGCAGCAAACAGTGCTTTCCCTTGTAGCGAGAAAAAATTTGGCATATTGGAGGAATAGAAAGGAAACCAGTGTGGCTTAAAGTGTGATAAGCAAGGAGGCAGATGGCGCTGGAAGGTTTTGAACACACACCAAATGCTTGGCCTGGACTAGGTTCCAGGCTTCAGCATTTTAAAAATTCCTCCCACCCAATTGGATCTGTGACCAGGATTGGTAACCACTGATTTTTTTTTTTTTTTTAATGTTTTATTGTGAATTATGTGATAGTTTACATGGGAGAACATTAGTTTTACATTCATGCTATCTATCATATATCATTTCATTGCCATGGTTACCATCCCCGCCACACATCATCAACCAACCACAGGGTATACCCTGCAAGCCTGGCCCCCCACCCCAGTTGTCAGCACACAGTCCCTCTCCCTCTCTGGGTCTAAAGTCCTCAGCTGCTCCGTCGCTCCACGTCTTCGTCTCTGCCTCCATCTCTGGCGTCACTGCTTCTCTGGGTAGGGTCCCGCTCTCCGCTCTTCTCCCTTGATAGTCCCAGGGACCTCCGCTCCTAGACTGCAAAGTTGATCATTCCCCTCCTTGCTGCAAACGTCTATGTTTACATTTCCAACGCTCACAATCACTCCTGATAACAAGTATTCACTATTGTATCACAAGAAACCTATTCGCATTAACATTCATCAGCCCCGCTTGGACAGAGTGGATACTACTCAGTGGAGATTCTACCTTCCTTCAGGCCCTCTGGATCTAGATTCCTTCTTGAAAACTTGTAAGTCAGTCACTTCTTGCCTTTAAAGCCCCCCCATTTTGGGTAGCCAATGACCAAGTTGCCCATCCCTGTCTACTCTGTATATGGAGGGGGTGGGAATGATCCTAGCTCAAAAGCTACTGCATCCATAGGTGTAGGTCAAGTTCATCAAATTGTATCAGACTATTCTTTTTTCCCCCTCTTCTTTCTTCTTCTGGTTGAGCTCTGATCATCCAG
>NW_006408799.1:94180-104257 GCF_000296735.1 Chrysochloris asiatica | reverse complement strand
CGCTATGGGTCGGAACTGACTCGACGGCACTTAACAACAACAACAACAAGGAACTCTGACTCTTCTTAAAGAAGAGTGGGCAAGAGAGGAGGGAAAGAAACCCACCTCAAGCAGAAGTGAGCTAATTGACCAGAAATGAGTTACATGCACCTTCTTTTCTTTTTGTTGTTGAAATAAATTGTATAAGATTTCCTTTGCTTCTTTTTAATTTTTTTTCCCCTCCAGTTCTTACTTGCTATTTCTCCTCTCATTAGAAAACAAGTTTTCAGTCAGGAAGCAGATTAGGACGCATATCTTTCCTCCTCAGGGATGGTCACAGAAAAACAGGACATATTTACAAACTATCAAAAGGATCTCTAAATGTGTAGAAATGCCTGAAGTCCGGGAAGTAAAAGGGGGGCAGCTCATTAGATTAGATGACAGCAGGGGGATGACCTGTTTCAGCGTGGACCCGAGGGAGCAGGGAGGTGGGGCTGCTGAGGCTGTGCTGATCGGTGTGTAAAGGCCAGCATTTCCTTTGAGGTCCATCTGATAAGAATCTGTGCGGCATTGTGTGGGACTGTCTCTAGGAAGCCCACCCTTTCACCGATTTCCCCTCTCCGGTGTTCTTGGGAATTTACAGGAATGTTTAGACTGCCCATAAATCTGTGCGGGTCATCACTTGTTGCGCCTGCCCCAGGAGATTGAGCTAGCCTCTGCATGGCTTCTCTGGGCTGCTAACTACGCTTCTGCGTTGTCTCTGGTCGTTGTTGCTGTAAGGTATTGTTGAGTCAGTTAGAACTCACAGCAACACCGTGTCCGACAGAATGAAGCCTGCTCAGTCCTGCACTATCTTCCCAATTGTTGCTTTGTTTGAGTCCATTGGTGCAGTCCCTGTGTCTGTCAATCTCCTGAGGCTCTTCCTTTTTTCTGTTGACCCTCTACTTTACTGAGCATGATGCCCTTCTGCAGGGACTGGTCCCTTCTGATCACATGTCCACGTACACAAGGAGTATCTCATCCTTACTTCTAAGGAACATTATGGCTGTGTATTTCTTTCAAGACAGAGTTGTTCACTCCTCTGCCACCCCATGGTGGATTGTATATTCTTTGCCAGTATCATAATTGCAGCCAAGTCTAGTCTATAGAAGTTTCTTAAAGTCAGACAGAGGAGAAGTGTGGTAGAGTACATTTATTTGATATGGGCCTTCTATCCATGGTCTTGGAGTCATTGGGTGGCCTTGTAGGATAATGTGCTGGACCAAAAGTCGGTTTGAGCTGCAAGGGTGTCAGTTCAAGTTCACCAGCTGCTCTTCAGAAAGCCTCTACAGCGTCACTATGAGTTGGAACTGACAACAACAATAACATTCATGGTCTTAGTAACTCCCATCAAATCCCTGGTGTGACTAGGCAAACAGGGGGTACAAGAGTCTCACTTATGGGTTGGAAGGTTTTGCCATTCCACTTGGTTTAAAAGGCGCCATCCCAGAAGCTGGAACTGACAATCTTGGGACCATCGAGACAGAGAGCCTAGAGTGGAGTGTGAGATCTCTGTATGGAAAAGCAGCGGTGGTGGCAGAGGCAGCGGCATGGAGAGACTGGACAGCACGCTTCCTGACCCTTGGAAGGAGTAAAGCTGAGTGCCTTCAGAAAGCAGGCTGGCTTGTAGAATTGGGTGCATTCATCAACAGAACTAAAGGAGCTTGTAATATTGGCCCAGACAGAAGCAAGAGGGTCATGTGGCTGAGAGGCTGAGGACCAAAGAGAAGAATTAGAAAAATGCTGAAAGCTTTCAAATAATAACTGTGGTCCAGCTGAGAAGAAGCGCTTCTGACAAAAGAACTGCTGTATCCTGAGTTGTTTCTGATGCCGTAATTGTGAGTATTGTCTGTGAGTTCTGTGTGGTCATTGCAACGGATTATCGAACCCAGAACAGAAGCAGAGCGCTGTGGGAGGATGGGTAGTAAAAGGTACTTGCCATACGGAGAAGAATGTGGCAAACATCAGTGCTCCTCCTCTGGGAGACTGTGGGAGGCACTCTTTCTCCTTGGCTTTCACCTGACACTCTTCCTTGGCCTCTGGAGAAGTACTTTTGGTTACATCCTTCACACCTGAATTAGAACCACTCCTTTATCTGGGGCCCAGTATAAGAAAAATAATGTATCTAATACACAGACAACATCATTGTGTCTTACCCACAATGAAAACAGTTTACATTCATTTGCAGCAATATTAACTTCTTGTTCTTCAAATTTTGTTCCAGAATAGAATTTTGGCCTTCTCTTTGGGCCAAGACACTCACTGAAGTATTTTCTCAAATTAAGAGTTGTCTTTCAGTGATGATGAATTTAAAAAAAAATGTTGACGGCTCTCAAATAATAGCGTTCACATACTTGATTTTAAACATTTGCCATCAATTGAATGGGAGGAACAGTGAATGATCAAAGTTAAACAGGGGCCTCTGCTGGGCCTGAAGTCACCGACCTTGAGTCCAAGGGACCTGAGGAGAATTCTTCAGCTGGGTCAAGGTCCTGTCTGGAAGGCAGTCATGCTTCCTCCACCTCCTGTGTGCCTGTCTGTTAGTTACTGTGAGTACCTGCTGTTTCCATGTCTTCTTATCTAGTATTAAAATAGAAATGACCGTGGAGGAGGCTACAAGTCTAAACTCAGGGCTCTGGCTCTACAGGAAGGCTTTCTCTCTCTGTTGGCTCTGGGGGAAGGCCCCTGTCTCTTTTCAGCATCTGGAATCCTGGTGTCACGCTGTGCGTTAATGCACTGGACTGCAAGATTGGTTTGAATCACAAGATTGGCAATTCAAGCTCACCAACAGCTCCTGCGCAGTGTGGGGAGAGGACCCAGGGCCATGAATGTCAGGAGGTAGGCAGCACTGCTTTCGTTTTAGAGCATGGGTACCAAACCTGTGTTGTGTTCCTGGTCCATCATCATTTTGTCCTGTCCAAAATCAGCAAAGGCAATTTCAGATCATCTTAGTCTGTTAGCATTTTCTTTTAAAAAAAGACACTGTTACATTTAAGAAAAAAAAAGTTAACGGCTTTTGATTTTTTTTTAAACAAACTGAGACCTTAAAAAATTGTATTCAATACATGAAAATTACAAATTTGAATTTAAATATTTAAATACCTACAAGAAGGCAAGTCATCAAGTGCCACCCACCTCAACTCTGATACAGGAAATGGTATTTCATGTGGATGTGTTTTACCATCTGATAGACTATGAAAGATTAACATTTGTCTGTGGCATCCAAAGTTAAAATGTCTAGGGTCTACAAAGGGTTTTACATGGTCCTATTCTTTCTTTATTTTTTTTATGTTATCTATTTTAAAATAGACTGAATCAGGGGACAGCTAAATCAATTGGTATGACGTAGTCCACAAACACACTGCTCCATATCCTACTATGGTGAGTTGTAACTGAGGTCTTAAAAGCCCCTGAGCATTTGTTTAAGATGCAGATATTGGTCTCTCCCCATCCGGAATGAAAGAGTGAGGAAAACCAAAGTATCAAAGAAACAATTAGTCTAAAGGATTATGAATCCATGTAAACCACAGGATGGTCCTCTATCGATTGGGAGAAAAATGTAGAACAAAATTTAAATCATGAAAAAGACCACACTTACTCATGTGATAATGACTAATGGAACCCTCAAGCCTGTGGCCCTTAGATGTCCTTCAGGTTTAGAACAGAACTCACCACCCCTAATCACTGTGGAGCCAAATAACAGACGGGCCTATAAAGTGAATCATAACAGTGATCAGGAATATTCTTCTCGGAACCTTTACCTACAGGAGACCAACAAGGTCGTATTTGCCCCCAAACAAAACTCAGGAGACAAGTAAGGGCAGGAAGGAGGATCCATGAATACTGGCATCTACGGAGGAAGTGGGAAGAGCACTGTTACTTTGGGGGGAATTGCAAACAGTGTCACGAAACAACACGTATTTGAATTGTTGAATGCAAAACGAATTGGCTCTGTAAACCTTTACCCAACCTACAAAGAGAACAAAGCAAAACAAAACAAGGAACACATTGGACTTTTCTTCTAGGGTTTTCCGGCCCAAAGAGAAATCTGAAAGCTTTTGGAAGAAATTGTCTGTGGCATCCGCATGTTAATTCTGGCTTAAAGGGATGAAAAATAACTTCTGGCCAGATCCCTCTCCCCCTACTCTTTCTCTGGCACGTAGTTGTATTTAGTAAGGATGGGATATAGCCTTTCACCAGTTTATCAGTTCGTACATCTCAAAACAATATGGCTATAAAACCAAAGGAACTCACAGCCACTGAGCCAACTCTGGCTCGTAGTGACCCTGTGGGACAGGGCAGAACGGCCCCATAGGGTTTTCTGTGATTGTAAACAGATACCCATCTTTTTCCTGAGGAACAGCCATTGGGTTCAAACCACCAAACTTTTGGCTATAGAATTTGTAAATGATTCCACTGGGGCCTCCTCCTTTGCTTGAAAGAGCCATATCCTTCTGTTAGGCATAAAACTAGAAGACAGAAACCAAACACTGTTTTCTACTTTAAGATGAGTATCTTGCATGGATTTAGGCGATGCATGTAATGGTGGCTAGATTTTATAATCCAAAGCTTTGAATGAATAGACAAGAGTGGTTTTAAATAAATAGTTAATAGTAATAAGTAGCACTTTTACCCCTAACTACATTAGCTGGCCTCTCCTAGGAAGGGTATTCTTACATAACCACAGCTCTATTATCACATTTAATAAGACGCATCCCATTGTTTTATCTAAAGCATGTCTGTTACAACTGGCTTATTTTTTTTGAATCGGGATCCAGTGAAGATTGGGGCTTTGCCTTGGTTGTTTTATCTCCTTTGTTTCTTGATCCCCAATAGTCCTCTGCCCTTTATTCTTTCCCACGGCGTTGGCTTTCTGAAGAATCTAGGCCAGCTGATTTAAGAAATGCCCCACATTCTGGGTTTTTCTGCTGATTTCCTTGGTGATGTGTGCCATTTTGAATGGCATAGCATATTGTATAAAGCATTAGATCTCACTTTGCACTTCCTTCTCTGCCTGCCCCTCTCTTCATCTTTTCCTTCTCAGTCAGTATCTCTGCCATGTCTTTATGTTTAAGCCCAAAGTCTGACCTCTCTCCTCCAATCCATCATCGATTCCTGTTCACACTGCCTCCAGATCATACCAGTTCCAGCCCTCTCATTTTCTCTGCCAGTATCCTCACCTAAGCCATCACTTTCTCTTGCTGAATGTCCACCCTAATGTAATAACTGCTGTCTCTGCTCCCAGTTGGGCCCTGAACATTCTCCTGTCAACAATCTCAGAACATACAGATTTCTAGAAAAATGGGGGCTTGTGTCCACATTCCTCATTCTTCCTTTTTAACTTCCTTTGTTAACAAATACCACACCCAACAGAGCGAAGTATACAGGACCCAAAGGTTATTAGTAAGGGGGTGAGCCATAGGGCACCAGAAGGTAAGTGTTTGCTGGCACGTTCACTGCCAGCCCACACATATGAGTCTTACACTGCTAACTGGCCTGCCGGTTCTGAGTTAGCTACTGAAAACATGAAGCCCTCCCCTGCTTAAATCTTCCTGGAGGCCACCATCCCACATAGAGTATAATCTCAGCCTTAGGTTCTCCTCTTGAATTGTACTTCCCATTCACTCTCTTCCCTACACAGTCTTCCATTCTGGTTCATGAGCATGCCAAGTTTTCTCCTGCCTCCATGCTTTTGGTTTTACATTCCCTTCTGTGTGAAACGCTCTTCCTCTAGATCCTCCTACATGCACTTGTTTACAAGGACTGCTACCAGCTGGGTGCCTTTAAACAACAGAAATTAATTTTCTCATGGTTCTGGAGGTCACAAGTCCAAATTCAATGTGTGGGCTGGGCTGGTTCCCTCTGGAGACTCTGAGGGACAGTCATCCCCCAAACCAGTCCCCCACCATAGCTTCTGGAGGTAGTCAGCCATCCTTGGCTTGTAGCTGGATTTCTTGACTCTCTGCCACCATTGTTGTATGACCCTCTCCTCTCTGTGTTTGTATCTCTTCTCTTCTTATAAGAACACCAATCATATTGGATTAGGACACATCCTGCTCCCGGAGAACCTCGTGATAACTCATAACATCGGCAAAAGACCCCATTTCCAAACAGGTACCTGATGTGGCACGGTAGGATCAGCACTGGATTGCGAACCACAAGGTTAGTAGTTCAAACCCAGCAGCTGCTTCTTGGAAAGCCTACACAGGGTGACTGTGAGTCAGAACCAACTCAATGGTACGCAACAACAACAGCAACCAGGGATTAGGATTTCAACCTACCAAAACATTAGGTTCCTTCTCTTCTTTCAGGTCTCAGCTCATACTCCGCATCCCAGATCCCCATTTTACACTAGCCCACTTATCCCCCAGACCAGTCATTCTCTTACCCAGAATCCACATTCATGTCCTTACAGCTCTCATTACTGTCTAGAATTTTCTTACAGTTACCTATGTGGATACTGTTAGCTCCACCACTCCGCTAGAACAATAATGACCAACTTTTACCAAGTCCAACACACCATGTATTGTTCTAAGCACTTTATTATTTTATCAGAAGGTGTGAAGGTGTCAAGATCATTTATTTGTTTTACTGATTAAAAAAACTTCCTTGTGATTTGAGTGACAGTTTACAGAGCAAATGGATTTTCCATCTGTTCCACAATTCAGCCACATTTTGTCTCATGTCATTGACTGCAGTCCTCACAACGTAGCATCCTGCTTCCCACTTCCTCCCTGGGTTCCTGTTTCCTTTCATCTTTCTTTCCTGTCTCTTCCTCTCTTCTGAGCTCTCTGTCAGGCAAATGCTGATTGTTGTGTTGTGAGTGCTTTAATCTGAAACTTTTTAGCTCTAGGAGGAAAGCATAGTTATCATTCATTCAGATGTTATTTATGTTGCAGTGGAGGCACAGGGGTAAAGTGACTTGTCCAGGGTCATACTGGTTATTAACAACAGAGCCATACTCATAACTCATGCTCTGAGACATCCTCCAAACTCCCTGAGAACTGGGACTCCTTTTGCTTTGCTGCTATGCCCGTCACCTTCAGTTCTCAGCGCCGCTAAATGTCTGAATCAGGCTCTGACTCCAAGAAGTAGCTTTTTATCTCTGTACTTGGCCAAGCATTTGAACCATTTCATTTTAGCCTACCAAGGGTATAGGTAGAGTTTGGTAGAAATCACATTTAAAAGAAGCAGCATGTACTGACTCAGGAAACACTAGGGAGGTACACATGCCTTAGCATAATCAACCATTTGAGATCCAAAGGGCAGTATTTATTCAAGGATAAAGTTCAGAAAGATTAAGAAGCCAGGAGGAATGGAAACAGGGAACCCAGGAAGTGGGAAGAGTGTTTGTTGTTTCATTGTGAGGATTGCAACCAATGTCACGAAAACAAAATGGGTCGGAATTATTTGTCTGTAAACCTTTTCCCAATCCACAATAACAAGTTTTAAAATATATTTATTCATAGGACATTGGTCAGTAATGTGGTCAAGTGTACAACTTGTTCATACACCTGCCCCTTCCCCCTCAGTGACTGACGGACTGATTGCTTCTTGGAACCTGAGATTCATGGAACATCAGAGACAAAGTACTGTTGACTTAGAATCTGCAGGAAATAAGAAAACATATAGAGACGAGTGGTCATTAGTGGTTATTGCCAGGGATGAGAGCCATTGCTCAGGGACTACTGACTTTCTGTTAGTGGTGGTGAGGAATTTAGAAGCCCATGGTGGACAATATGATGGGCATAATCAATGTCTCTGAATTGCACATGTGAAAACTGTTGAATTGGGAAATGTTTTTCTCGATATATTTCTATCCCTATTCACAGAAATGAAATATTGCATTAAAAAAAGTATGCCCCAGGGATCAGCTTCCAGTCAAACAATAGTTCTGTCTATAAAGAGAACAATCACACTGAGGAGGTACACACGCCTTGGAGCAATCAACCACAGAGCAAAAGTGCAGCGTTTGCCCAAAGCTCAGAAGGCAGATAAAAAGGGCTAAAAATCAAAGAAACAAGAGCAAGTGGAAACCAGGACCACAGGTAGGAAGTGGGAAGAGTGCTGTTACACTGAGGGATGATGACTAATGCCCCAGAACAACACCTGTATAACTTGTTGAATAGGAAACGAATTTGCTCAGTAAACTTTCGCCTAAGGTACAATTAAAAGAAAAAAAAAAATGTATGTGTGCAGAGGAGAGCATGGAAATGTGTTTAGGAAGTGGGGAGGGGACAGACAACATGAGTAGAGTCCCTGACTTGGAGATTGTTTAAATGTAACCTAGAAGACAAACCAGTATCAGGAAGGTTTCAGGCCACATGCTCAATGATGAGATGGTGAGTCCGAGTGTAAAAAAGTTATAAAACCTGAGGTGAAAGCCAAATTGATCTGTCAGCTGTGTGGAAGTGGATGTCCTGGCACCTCATTTCTCTTCAAGGCTGCTGGGAAAACTCCAACAGCCACAGGGCAAGTGATGACTTGTGAATGGTCCTGCAGGGAACATTTGTGCATGGGTTTTTGTTTCGATCCCTGTTTCCAGTTGTTTAGGCAAATACTAGGAGAGTTATGTCTGAATAACGCAGTCATTCTCTTTACTGTTTGCTTCTCCTCCTTTTTTGATTTTGATAAGCAAAACTTCTCCAGTGAAAATGATTTCAGTTCTTATCTGAAGCTCTCCACAAACAGATACCAGATTCTTGTCCCTTCCATGCCTTCTTTCCTGACACATGAAGTACAACTCCCTCAAACCAGCCCACGAAGTAACCCTGGAAGATCAGCCCTGCCTGTCTTGCCTACTTCCAACTCCAGCTACGCAGGTCTACGTCAAAGTAAGTTCCCCAAAGAGACTCGCAGGCGTGTCCCACCCAGTGTTGCTCCCACACAGTCACTCTCTAGTAGGTGACCCTGATTTCATGTCTCCAACAGGTCTCTGCGCATATAGAGCAGCCTGAGTAAACTGCAATGGGCGACAGACCCCATGCCTACAAGGCTTGGCTGCTCCTGCTAGTCCATCTCTGCCTCACTCTCTCATTCCAACAGGACTTGCACTTGCTGCTTACCTCCCCAGATGCTCAGATAGTCACATCCTCACAGTCATTGTCTTGACTCAGATTTTACCTCATCAAAGAGGAATTTTTCAAAGTGGCAGACGGAATCATAGCTCGCCAAAGATGTTGGTATCTGGGTCCCTGACACCTGTGAATGTGCTGCCTTAGCTAGCACTGTATTCTTTGCAGATGGAAATTAAGTTAAGGATCTGAACCCCAAAAAACAAAACCAAACAAAACTCCCCAAGCCCCATTGTCAAAGACTTTGTTTTGATTCATAGCAACCCCCCTTTGGGGTGGAGTAGAACTGCCCTATAGGGTTTCCAAGGCCATAATTTTTACATAAGCAGACCACAACTTCTTTCTGTCAACACATTGGCTGGTAGTTTTTTCAAGGCTTTTATTATGGATTGAGTGAAAGTTTACTGGGCAGATCATCAGTTTTACATTCAACAAATCATACACCTTTTTCATTACAATGATTACAATCCCCTCCATGTACCATCAGTTAACAGTATTTCTCTCTATTCACTTTAGCTTGTTTTTAAAAACAAACAAACAAATAAACACTTAGGCATGTATAATAATTTACACATCCAAAGGGCACGTTCTGCAAGTCTGCCTCTTGGCCACCAGCTCTCAGTCCCTCTCTTTCCATGAATCTAGAGTCCTCATCTGCTCCTCCTCTCCATGTCCCCATTTCTGCCTTCGTCTCTGGTATTACTGCTTCTCTGCATAGGGTCCCACATTCTGCTTGTGCTCTTCTCCCTTGATGGTCTTAGGGTCCTCTGTTTTTGGGCTATAAGACTAACTACTCCCCTATTTTTGTTACAAAACTTCTACCTTTACAATTGTGACGGTTGCAATTAGTCATGATAACAATTATTCACTATTGATTCATACGAATCTTATCCCCATCTCTTTTCACCAGACCCATATAGACAAGATGAAAACTATTCAGTGCGAACTCTTTTGTCCCCCACATACTCTTTTTTTTTTTTTTTTT
>NW_006408799.1:60623-69943 GCF_000296735.1 Chrysochloris asiatica | reverse complement strand
ATGGATTTCTTGCTTCTGCCACAAATTCCCCCAGCTGTAAGCCTTCCAACCTTCTAAATATTCCTTTATATGTGGTTCAGAGTTCTGGGACCCTCTCCTGAGCCTGCTTGGTTGGGTATTCTGTGTTGTTGCTGGCGGAACTCCTTTACTGCACTTCCACCTGATCCGCCATCTTGTTTGTTCTCTCCAGGAATCTGTATTTCTTAGGACAAAAAGTTCATTTTCTCCATCCTCATTTTTAAAAAAGCGTTTATCACGTCTTGGGATGCAAAAATAGGAGTAGCGTTAAGTCAGGGCATTTATTTACATATATAAATTATGATACTTTATTTGTTCCAATAAGCAGAAACACAATAGTTCACATATTGGTAGGAAATCTCCAGAATAGATAAATCCAGAGAGACAGAAAAAGAAAAAAAAAAATTGGTGGTTGCTAGGGACTAGGGGCAATGATTAAGTGTTTAGCTGCCAACCAAAAGGTCAGCAGTTCAGACTTCACTATTGCCAGTCTGCTCCATGAAGATTGGAAACTTAGAAAACCGTATGGGGCAGTTCTGCTCCATCCTATAGGATTGCTATGAGTTAGAATTGACTCGATGGCACACTACACACCAAGGGCCTGGGGACAGGCTTAACTGCTTAATGGGTACAGATTTTCTTTGGGGGCCAAGAAAATATTTTGAAACTGAATAGTGGTGACAGTTGTACCACATTGAAGACGCGCAAATTACTACTGAATTGTTCATTTTAAATGATGGAGTTTATGTTATGTGAATTTCACTTCAACTAAGAAAAATAAGCAGAATCAAATATAATAGTAAGGCTTATAAGGAACCATGATGATGCAGTGGGTTAAGTGTTAAGCTGCTAACCAAAAGGTTCGAACCCACTAGCTGCTCCGTGGGAGGAAGATGAGACTGTTCGTGCAAAGATTTGTTGTCTCTGAATAAAATTGACTTAATGGCGGTAGTAATAAGGTCTGGTAAAACTGAGTGGTAGATATATGGCGTTTGTTATATTATTTCTATCCTTTTATGAATGTTTAAAATATTCTGCAATTAGGAAAAAACGCCTGAAACTAGTTCCTTAAGACATATGTTGTTAGTGTTAAGTTCCAGTGAATCAGTTCTGCTTCTCAGTGACTCTTTATAGGGTTTCCGAAGAGTGGCTGGTGAACTTGAACCACTGACCTTGCCTTTTAAACCAGCCTTGTGGTCCAATGCTTACCTTACAGTGTCATACCAGCAGTCCTCCTAAGGACATATATGGAAAAGTCATTATCATCTAGATTGTTTTGATTTTGTGCAAATCTTAAAATTTAAAACACAGCAGTAAGATTCTTATCTTTTAAAACAAAAAACACAAAACATTCCTAATACATTTGTTATTGTTATTATGTGCTTTTGAGTCAGTTCTGACTCACAGTGACTCTGTATAGGGTTTCCAAAGAGCAGCTAGTGAGTTTGAACTGCTGACCTTGTGTTTCAAATCGGCCTTGAGGTCGAGTGGTAATCCTCCTAATATATGTTGTTGTTAAGTACTGTGGAGTCGGTTCCGACTCATAGTGACCCTGTACAGGGTTTCTGAGGCTGTAAATCTTTATGGGAGCAGAAAGCCTCATCTTTCTTCTCGCGGAATGGCTGGTAGTTTCGAACTGCTGAGCTTCAGGTTAGCAGCCTGATTCGTAACCACTGTGCTACCAGAGCTCCTTCCTAATATATGTTGTTAAGTACCATGGAGTCAGTTCCGACTCATAGTGACCCTGTACAGGGTTTCCGAGACTGTAAATCTTTATGGGAGCAGAAAGTCTCATCTTTCTCCTGTGGAACAGCTGGTAGTTTCAAACTGCTGACCTTGTGGTTCACAGTTCGCAGTTCCTTTTCCTAACATATGTTGTTGTTGTTATGTGCCGCCGAGTCGGTTCCGACTCATAGTGACCCTGTACAGGGTTTCCAAGGCTGTAAATCTTTCTCCCTTTCCTAATATACAGACATGGTTTAAAAATTCAACAGTATTGTTTTTAGTTATTTATTGTTGGTGGCTCCATAGGATGTGAACCACAAGTTCAGTGGTTTGAAGCAACAACCTGCTCTGTGGAAGAAAGATGAAGCATTGTGCTTTTGGAAAGATTTTCGGCTTTGGAAATCCTTTACAGGGTTTCTATGCCTACTTGATGGCACTTAACAACAACATTGTTGCTTAATAAACCCTTGTTTCTATGCCTACTTGATGGCACTTAACAACAACATTGTTGCTTAATAAACCCTCCAAAAGTTAGTGGTGTAAAACAGCAATTTGTTAGGATTGTTTCTTGAATTTTTACAATAGTAGTCTCCTAGAATTTCCCCCCAGTATGATTAATTTCACTCAGTATACTGTTTCCCAGGTTCATCCTTATTTTCTGACATTGTGGCATATTCCATCATCTGTATATCGTCCATTCATGCATTGATGGACACTTAGGCAGTTTCCAGCTTCTTGCGATTGAATACAGGTGTGTGCTATGGCTATTTCTTCTACTTTTAAGGGTGGCTGGCTCAGCTGGACAGCCCTTGCTCTGGGTCTCTCTGCAGACAGGGTATCCTCATTCATCTGGCAGTTGATGCTAGGAGTCCCTTGGGGCTATCAGCAGCATACAACATCCTTATGTAGTGTGAGCCTCCTCCCAGCATGGCGGTTGGGTTTCAGGGATGAGCATATCAAGAAAGTGAACCAGCTCTGAACTTAGGGGATGATGGAGCAGCAAGACAGTAGGAGGCTGAATCTCCTAGTTGTTCTGGGCCACCAACTACCTCTGAACTGCAGAATGACAGACAAACCAGTCACCTACTGTGGCCTCACCTCTACCACACTCTGGTTAGCAGTGAGCACAGCTGGGAGGAGCCACTTCTACGTCTTGTTGTTAAAGAGGAAGTTGGTTACCCTCCACTCACTTCCTCACTGTCTTTGGGCTGGAATGTGGACGCAGTGCTGGTGCAATAGCTCTGACCCTGGAGATGGTGGAGTAGAAGGAGGCTCTGCGTCAAAGATTCACTGACATGGCTGATAGCTACCACATATAAAACAGTTTTGGTCAATAACCTTGACTCTCCCCAGAGACAACCCGGCTCTCAATGCTTTGTGTAGCCTTCTAGAGGGTGTTTTTAAAAAGGTTTCTGATGTAAATCTTCCATAGACGTTGTGCAGAGTTTGTATGTATGGAATATGAACTGAGAAATCGATCTTGGCTGTCTCAGATCTCTCCAGATCTGAGCAGCCTCACTTATAACCTGTGAGAGTTATTGTGAATAATCCCCCATCCCACCCCCACCCCCATCCACCCACAGTTATGAGGTTTATTAGGGAAGTTGTTGTTGTTAAGTGCCATTGAGTCGGTTCCGACCTATAGCGACGCTGGATAGGGTTTTCGCAACCTTGCAGTTCAAACAGCATTGCAGTCTATACATTAACCCACAGTGCCACACCAGGACTCCAGGGTCAGGAATGGTCAGGTTACAACTCTTAGGCCACGACAGCCTCTTCTAAGCAATGCTTGCAGGTACACATCTCTCTGGCCCTCAGGCCCTGAGCCTGGCCTCTTCCCTGTTCCAGCAAGTGTTACAAAGCTCTTTTAGCTCTGCCAGCAAGTACCCAGCGGCAGCACAGCCCGCCAGCAAATCTGCCTGGAGGTGCTCAGCTTTCTCACTCTGTGGGTTGGAGAGCCTATTGCACCATCATCTCCTGCCAGTCTCCACATTGCGTTGCTGCTTCTCACTGTCCCTGGTATTTCTGCTCTCTCTCTCGCTCTCTCTGTGACTCCTGGGTGGAGGAGGTTCCCAGGGCAGCCATCTTGGATCAGAAGGATGTACTTCTGGCTCTTCTTTCCTGATGGTCACGAGGTCCTTCCAGAGTAAATAACTCTTTCAGACCCTCTTTCTCTAACTCTGTTATAGATGGACACAGGCCATATGCTTGGTGAGAGAACTTTCCAGGGCACCCCTTAGGCACATGAGCTTGGACTCCCTTATATACAGGCAGACTTGGAGAGACACTGTGGGTTCTGTTCCAGCTCTCTGCAATATAGCGAAGATGTCAATAAAGAAAGTCACACACATTTTTTCGGTTTGTGTGGTTCTGTAGGAGCAGCACTGGACTGTGAACTACAAAACTGGCAGTTCAAACCCACCAGTTGCTCCTTGGAAACACTACACAGAATCACTGTGAGTCAGAACTGACTTGACGGCACCTAACAACAACAAAGTACATGGAAAAGTCAGGTTAACACTCTCCTCTAGTCCACGAAGTCTGCAGCAGCATGATGAAAAACATTTGAAATCTTGTGTGGACCAAAATGAGACACAAAGACGCAAAGTGAGCACACACTGTTGAAAAATCGTGCCAAAAGCCTTACTCGACACAAGGGTGCCACAGGTCTGCCACAATCAAGCGGGTACACCCCACAGGCCTGCTCCTTGGCCATCAGCACACAGCCCCTCTCTCTCCCTGAGCCCAGTATCCCCAGCCACTCCATCTCTCCATGTCATTGTCTCTGCCTCCATCTCAGGCATCACTGCCTCTCTGGGTAGAGTCCCGTTCTCTGCTCTTCTCCCTTGATGGTTCCAGGGACCACCACTCCTGGGCTGCAAAATCAATCACTCCCCTCCTTTTTTTTAAAAAAAAAAACTGGGAACATGTTAATAAATTGCAGGGTAACCTCAAAGAAAACTAATACGTCTTCACAACAAAATAAAAAAGAAAATCAGAAAAATTTAGTAACAATTTACGTCACAGAAATGAAAATGTAAAGGAAAGACACAAACAGAATGAACCCAGCACAGAAAATTATATGGAACAAAGAATCTAGCAATACCATAGAAAAACACGCATCAAAATGGCAGCATTCAATTCAGACCTATTGCATACCTTCGCATAGTCCGTACATCACAGGTAAGCATCTTTCTGGTATTTCACTCCCCTCCTTTTGTCAAAAAACCTCTACCTCTACATTTCCAACCCTCATGGTCAGTCCTGATGGTAATTATTCACTGTTGTACCATAAGAGTCTTATCCCCATTTCCTTTCACCAGCCCAGTCCCAACAGATTGGAAATCATTCAGTAGAGGTTCCACCTAGCTCCCCTGCCCCATCTGGAACTAGGCTCCATCTTGAAAGCTTGTAAGCCAATCCCTTCTTGCCTTTATAGGCCCCCACATTTTGGGTAACCAATGTCTAAGTAGCCCATCCCTGTCAAGTCTATGTACTGAGGGAGTGGAAGTGATCCTTGCTGTAAAGATTTGTTCCCTTTTTTGAGCTACTACATCCATACGTATAGGTCTAGTTCTTTTTTCCCCCTTCCCTCTTCTTTCTTCTTCTAGTCGAGTTCTGATCATCCAGCCATCAAAGCTGGGTCAAGTGGGTACTGTCTGCAAGTATGGGTGTTCTTGTGCATCTCCCCTCACTTCATATCAGCTGGATGCTTCATTCTCCGCTCTAGTCTTCTGTGGCCATGTCACTGCCTCTGGGCCCAGGAGTCCCCGGGTCTTGCTATATCTGCTGGCTATCCAGGTTTCCTCCTGGGTTCACAGGAGTCTGTTGAATGTGGTTGGACGTAGATCCCAACTTCATTGCTGTTTTTTCTCCCACTTCCCCTTATTGGTAACCAACATGGTCACCAGCCAGATCACATGTCTGCTTGTGTATTCCCCTTGAGTCTTAGTCTTGGAAGGGAATTTGCTCTGAGGGGACCTGACCACTGCCTTCATGGTTCCTGGGCGAACAGCTTACTTGTTCTTGTAGTAATCAATCATACTGCCATTATTGTTTCTGATTTTTCCTGCTGGTCTTTGTTCATGAAGTATCTTCTGTTCTTCTAACTGCTTCAGGCTGGTCTACTTGTCCTTTCTTGTGGAAATTTCCCACCTCAGACAATTCTGAATGGGATTCTGGTTTCCACCTATGGTCTTATGCAGTGTACAAGTTCCACAGGAGGTCTCTTTCTTTCACTGGGAAATTTCTAACCCTCTTTAAGGTATTCCAATCAGTTCTAGGCTGAAGACAGGCTTTCAAGCTTTCTATTGTGATGTTTCTGGCTATTCCTCCCCACCCACCTCAAGTATCTATTTCACAGTGGTAGGCAATGGAAACCAAGATTGAAAAGACAGCCAAGCATCCTAACATTATTCCCCTCTTTTCCCCTTTCAAACCATGCCTCAATCCCTGTATCCCTAAAATTCTTTTTCTTATAGGTGTGAAAAGGATCTCCGGTAGCATAGTGGTTACGAATCAGGCTGCGAACCTCAAGGTCAGCAGTTCAAAACTACCAGCTGTTCCGCGGGAGAAAGATGAGGCTTTCTGCTCCCGTAAAGATTTCCAGCCTCGGAAATCCTGTACAGGGTCGCTATGAGTCAGAACCGACTCTATGGCACATAACAACAACAACATAGGTGTGAAGTGGTCTTTCATTCTGGTTATAATTTGTACTCGCCTAATGATAATACAATTTGTTCGTGGCCTACCTATTTCTATTAAAAATGTTGCTTCAGGCTGCCTGGTATGACTTTGGAAACACTGAGGTATGTCCTGACAAGCTTGCTTGTCATAAAGGCCTCTTGGCATGTTCCTGTCCAGATTATTTATTCACTGTTGTTTTTCGGTGCCATTGAGTTGGTTCTGACTCATAGTGACCCAGTACAGGATTTCCGAGGAACAGCTGGTGGGTTTGAACTGCTGACTTTGTAGTTTGCCTTCCCATGCTGATTCTACAGTGCCACACCAGAAGTCCACGAGAGGATCGTTAGTGAATTAGAGTTCACTACAGCATAAGAACTGGACCTCAAACCACAAAGTCAGCTGTTGAAGCCCACCAGCTGCTCTATGAGAGAAAGATGAGGCTTTCTGCTCCTGCAAAGAGACTGTCTACAGGGTCATGATGAGTTATTACCCGCTCAATGGCATTTAACAGCAACATAACAATGATATTGAGTATATTTTCATGTTAAGGTCATTCATCTCTTATTTGCTGAAACATCTATTTAAGTCTGTTGTCCATTTATTTGTTTTCCTGTCATTGAGTTGTAAGAGGTTTTATATCTCCTGGATACAAGTTCCTTATCAGATGCACCCTTTTCTCCCAATCTGTGCCTTGTTATTTGGCTTTTTGTCCTGTAAAAACTAGTTTTATTATGTTCATTTGATTCAGGGTGATTAAAATGCTGCCTCTTGGCTCAAGTGTCAGGGGGATGCAGAGGGGTCCCTAAGAGGCCTCTGGGCTTGGGAGTCTCCTAGTTGCATCCTTGAGAACAAACCTTTTGAAGGGATACTCTGGCTAGAGGTTTCAGGAGGTTTTCCATCTTCTGAATGAGTTTCACTTCCTCAACTCAGAAAAGAATCTCCAGAAAGTCTCTAGAGATGGGGTCAGTGTGGTAGAACCCATGACATGCAAATGCAGAATAGCCTGGTTTAGGCTCTTCTCCAGGGTCATGGTAGTTGCCATGGCCTCCAGGGTTCTACCCGCTCATCTTGTGATGGGTTCTGCACCTCTTGGTAGAGGGCAGCAACAGCCACAATGCTTTTCCATCTTTGAAACACTCAGCATTCCTGTTTTGCTTCTTTGCCATCTCATGAAAGAAGAGGGTCCTACCTTCCATGGCCATGTTATGCTATCAAAATAGAAGCCCGGATAGAAGTAGGTGTAGGGGCCTGAAGATGCAGTTGATCAGGCAATTAATGGTGACCTTCACTTCTGACACATCTGGGAACTCATGGCTGGTTGACCATAAGCTGCTAAGCACACACACACAAAAAAAAATGGTGTCAGCCAGTGTGGAAAGAAGCTTGGAGAGTGGTTGAAAAATGGACATGGAAGTCCCGGGCTCTGTTCTGTCCAAACACTGTTGAGGCAAGAGACATTGAAGGTCACTGTGGGATGCTTGTCTTACTGGTGTCTTTTTTTTTTTTTATTGTGAATTGAGTGATAGTTTACATGGGAGAACATCAGTTTTATATTCATCCTATCGTATTTTGTTTTATTGCAGTGATTTACAATCCCTTCCATGCACCATCATTCATCAGTATTTGCTTCCATTCCCGCTGTTGTTTTTCTTTAGATGTACACCGAAGCACTCAGGAATATATAACCATGCAAACAACCAAAGGGCACACCCTGCAAGACTGCGCCCCCGCCATCAGCACCCAGCCCCTCTGCCTCCCTAGTCCAGAGTTCCCAGCTGCTCCATCTCTCCACATCATCTCTGCCTCCATCTCTGGCATTGCTGCTTCTCTGGGTAGGGTCCCTCCCACACTCTGCTCTTCATCCTTGATGGTCCCAGGGTCCTCGGTTCCTGGACTGCAAGGTCAACCACTCCACTATTTTTGTTCCAAAACGCCTACCTTTACATTTCCAGCACTCACAATCAGTCCTGATAGCAATTATTCACTATTGACCCACAAATCTTATCCCCATCTCCTTTCACCCCCCTGTCCAGACAGGTTGGAAACCACTCAGTGGAGGTTCTACCTTCCCCCGCACCCTCTGAAACTAGGCTTTTTCTTGAAAGTTTGTAAGCCAGTCACTTCTTGCCTTTTTACCCCCCACCCCCCATTTTGGGTATCCAAGTTTTTTTTGCTTTTTGTCCTGTAAAAACTAGCTTTATTATGTTCATTTGGTCCAGGGTGATTAAAATGTTTCCCTTATTTATTGTGGGGGTGGTAGGAGTCTTGGTGTGGCACTGTGGGATAAAGCACTGGACTGCAAGGTTGGCTTGAACCACAAGGTTGATGGTTCAAACTCACCAGTTGCTCCTCGGAAACCCTATGCAATGTCTCTATGAGTTGAAACCAACTCGAAGGCACTTAACAACAACAAGGAGTTAAAATGAAGGGTAGAGCTGTGGGTAGGTCTAGAACTGCTAGGATTATGGTTAAGGCTAGGGTTAAGGGTATTGATAGTGTGGGCCAGTGGATTACTTCATATGGCTTTCCTACTTATAGTCCTTGTAATGCCTACCAAACAACGTTTTTTGTCCTGATGAGTTTGGGTAAGAAAAGGTGGCAGAAGATGCTTCTAGGATAATTATGACTTAGTTATCATTGTTAGCAGAGTTAATTGTGATTGTAAACACTTGGTACTCTAATGGGGGTTTCAAAGGAGCCATCTCAGAAGCAAGAAGAGAGCTCTGACTACCCCCTAGAAGAAAGAGCCAGGAGTGGAATGTGTCCTTTGGACCTGGAGATCTCTGTGCATTGAGCCTCCTTGGCCCTGGGACAGAAAGCTGTGGTACTGGACGAGTGTCAGAGGTGCAGCAGCAGAACCAGACAAAAGAGCGGCCTCCCCAGCCCATGGC
>NW_006408799.1:53985-59471 GCF_000296735.1 Chrysochloris asiatica | reverse complement strand
TGCTGCTTCCACGAGTGTTTGTAGTTGATCCAAGAAGAATGAAGTCCTTGACAACTTCAATCTTTTCTCCATTTTTAAGAATGTTGTTTGTTGGTCCAGTGGTGAGGATTTTTGTTTTCTTTACAGTGACATGCAATCCATACTGAAGGCTATAGAAAGGCTTATTTATTATTCATGAAATCGACTTGATTTCCTCTTCATTTGGAAGTTTTGTAAGATACTATTTCTTCTTTTCATTTTGTGGGTTTTTTTATGTTGCTGCAAACTGAGAACTCTGGTTCCTATTTTCAGCCTTGGAGATTTATTTGACTTTGACTTCTTCTATATCTGGCTTGAGTTTTGGACGACATTGCCATGGATGTTAATCTCAGGTTGTTGTCTGCTGTTGTTCCTTCTCTGTCCAGAAAACTCCCTTTAGTGTTTTTTGTAAGGTTGGCATGGCTTTTTATATATTCTTTGGCTTTCTGTTTATCTGGCGATTTCCTACACTCACCATTATATTTGATGGACAGTTTTTCTGGATATATGATTCTTGGGTAGCAAGTTTTTTCTTACAGAGTTTTATATATGTATTAATCTTTGAGGTTTCTATGTGTTGTTTTGTATAGTTTCTAATTTTTCATTTATTTTGTCGGTTTGTTTTTGTAATATTTTCTTGAATTCTTCTAAAAATTTTTTCTTGTGCACTCCTTGCTTTCATCTTCAGCTTTCTCAATCATTCTCTCAATCAGTTGAAGGTATAGAAATATCTTCTTTTAAATTCCTTATCAGGTAGTACTGATATCATTTATGATGTTCTGTTTTCTGACTCTGTATTTTGGTCACTTGTTTGAGTCACTCTGTCTTGTTTCTTCATGTAAGCTGACATTATCTGTTGTCTCTGGGACATTGTGTTGTCGTATTTATATTTAATTGATGATTGTGTGCTGGTGAGTTTTTAGGTACTTATCATCTGTCTCCTGGTGGGTGTGAAAAAGACTGGAAGTATGAATGGAGTTCTCTGTTCACTGTGTAGGAGAGTTCAGGAGGGTTTTTCTGATGCTGGCTGCTGATTATCATTGATCAGGTGGTACAGGAGTGAGGGATAGTGGAGTGCCCAGTAGGTGGACTCTCAGGAGGCCTGGATGTGGGTGGTTTGGTTGGATACAAATTGCTGCTTTCCCTGAACAGACAACAGCAATAAAGAAAATAAAGAGCAAAATTTGTGAGTATCCGGACTTAAGTGTGGTACACCCAATGCCCAACCCAAAACAGAGCAGAGGCTGTGTAGGATGGGTGCCACGGGCCGCTGGGCTGGCCATGCCCATCCACCAGGAAGGCGCATGGAACAAGAGAGAACCGTGCTCCTTTGTCACCAACTTGCAGCCATGCCTCTAGGACTTTGTGTCCATGGACAGTCACCTGCAAAAGCTCACGATGGTTGGCCAATCCAGGCTAGCTGACAGCCCCTTGTCTCCTTCCTTTCTCACCTCTCCCACTCAGCTTCTTCCCTCGTCAACATTCAATGTGTCTCTCTATCCTATGCTCTGAAGCTCAGGGTTCCAGAATCATCATCCATGTCTGTTTCACTTTGTCTCCTGTATCCTTGTTTCAGAGGGTCTTCTCAGGGCATTTACCCTGCCATCTTGCCTTGGAAGTTCACAGAAGGCTACTTCATAAAAGAAACAGCCATTTACTCTGAACAACGTCTGAGTTGCTGTTCTGCAGTATTATGAGACTTTTTTTGTTTATCCCACTGAAATGAGAACTCATGTTCCTCTGGCCAAGTCTCTGCTGGGTGAAGCTCTAATCTCAGTTCTTTATTTTTCAGAAGTTCCAGAGAACATGGAACATGACAACACATCATAAGCTTCTTAACCAATCAGAAATTCGTGTCCACAGGGTGTCAGCTTGTGATGAAGGTGAGACATAGATGGGACGGGGTGTGGGCGAGTCTTGCTTTCCCCCCATTACCATCCCCATTTTTTCCATTTAGTTTTAGAACCTCTAGAGTTTTCCTGGGGCATCTGACTGCTAGTTTGAGTCAATGTTTTCCTGTCTCCACTGAAGCTGGGTGTGACCTTCAAGACCTAGATAGAAGCGAGGAGACCCACTTCTAGGCTGCTTGCCCTCCTTCCCTCTTCCCAGCTTCCATTGGGCTAGAACGTATACTTGGTGTTGGGGAGCCAGCAAGCCGGCAGGAGGCTGGGTCCCTGGATATTCCATGGAGCCAAATAACCTGATGTGAAATGACAGAATAGCTTTAATGTGTTAGAGCCACTGCATGTTGGGGTTTCTCTGTTACAGTAGCTTAATTTATTTATGCTCATAGATGATGTCCCTCTTTTTAGGCAGTCTTAATTTTTGTTTTTGGTTTTTCCAGAAGTGATTTTAATGGGAAGAAAGATTCCATGAGAACAGGAACTATGCCTGCCAGTTTCCCATTGTATCCCAGCACCTGCCCTCAAGTAGTAGTTGAATGAAATGGGGTTCAGACATCCGTGTGTACTACAGTTCCCTGGATCATGGATTGATAGTGCAGATTTCCTGGGGTCTGCAAAGCAAATCTCCTGAATCAGTCTTTAGACCCAGATTAAAATATATAACTTTACTTATAATGGAAGAAAGGAACCAATTTACAATGGTAATTGTAATGTTGTTAGATGCTATCGAGTGGGTTCTGGCTCATGGTGATCCTGTGTACAACTGAATGAAGCGCTGCCCGGGCATGCACCATTCTCACCATCATTGCTATGTTTGAGCTCATTGTTGCAATCACTGTGTGAACCCACCTCGTTGGGTGTCTTCTTCTTTTTCATGCCCTCGTGTGACGCTTTGGGATAAAGCACTGGACTGCAAGGTTAGTTTGAACCATAAGGTCGGCAGTTCAAACTCCTTGGAAACCCTATCCAGGGTCACTGTGAGTCAGAACCAACTTGACATCACTTAATAACAACCACCACCACTTTACCAAGCATGATGTCCTTCTCCCAGTACTGGTCCTTTCTCTTCACGTTTCCAAAGTACATGAGCCAAGGTCTTACTAATAGCATGGATCAACCGACCTAAAAAAATGGAGTGGGTTTAGTCATTAGGTCTCAAATGAGGACCCTGCCAATGAGCAAGTTTAAAAATTAGCTAAGATGATCTTGTGGTTCTAGAAGAACAGGACATGCTTAAACCCACCCAGATAGTTATCTCAGGAATTAAGCAGCTGAGACCCTAAAGGTAAAATGTTTGAGAAAGTTTATTGATTTATTATTTCCTTTCCCCAAAGAATGCTGTCTTGATGTTAAGATAGATTAAGTATACATCCACACATAACTTACGCTATATAATGTGCCTGCTTATTTTAATGGACGGGACTGTCTTGAGAGGCGATTCTCTCCATCCTCCAGACTGCTGGCTTTCTGTTAATAAAACTTGAGTTGGATCTCTCCCCATCTCTGTGATTGGCCATAGTGACAGGCGGCAAACCCTCGTTTTCATCTGGCAACATTTCCATCTTTAATTCTGAGAGATTCTGGCTGTACTTTCAAAACAGATTTGCTTCCTCTTCTGGCAGTCCATGGTATATTCAATTCAAATTATTATTCAGTCCAAAGTTTTAGAAAGAAATGTGAAAAGACCTGCAGGGAAGTCAGGTTATTGCTGATAAATGTCATTGAGTCTGCTTTGGCTCATAGCAACCTGGTGCAGAATAAAACTATTTTGCATTCCCCTCTGTGTCTCCTGCAGTCTTCATCTTTTCTCTGCTAACCTCCCTCTTGTATATTGCCTGCCCTGTCACCTATGTTAACATGTGTCTACCCTCTAGCCTGTGAGTAATTTTCCCTCTCCCCTCTTCCTGTAACCATCACAGATGGTTTCTTCTGTTAAGAATTTTTTTTTTTTTTTTAACTTTTTACAACATTAGTCTCAAACACTGTTTGTTCTATTTGATTGACTAATTTCAGAATAAAACACTGCCCTGTCCTGGACCTTCCTCATTAATGTTATGTTTGACCACGTTGTTGCTGCCACTGTATCAATCCATCTTGTTGAAGGTCTTCCTCTGTTTCTCTGACCCTCCATTTTGCCAAGCATGATGTTCTTTTCCGGGGACTGTGATAACATATCCAGTAACAGAGAAGAAGTCTTGCCCTGCTTGTTGCTAAGGAGCATTCTGACTGCGCTTTTTCCAACACAGATTTGTGTGTTCTTCTGACAGTCCATGGTACTTTCAGTATTCTTCACAACAAAAAATTCATATGCAGTGATTCTTCTACAGTCTTCCTTAATCATTGATCAACTTTCATAAGCATCAGAGGCAATTGAAAATACCAAGGCTTGGGTCTGGCACACCTTAGTCCTCAAACTAATATCTTTGCTCTTGAACACTTCACAAAGGTCTTTTGCAGCAGATTTGTCCAGTGCAAAATGGTGTTTAATTTCTTTTAACTTAAACTTTCCAATTGTGAATTGAGTGAAGATTTACAGTCTTACATTCATCAAATCATATACTTTGTTTCATTACAATGGTTGCAATCCCCTCCATGTGCCAACAGTTAACAGTATTTACTTCTGTTTCCTTTAACTCTTGCATTCCTCTCGGTGTCTCCTGCTACCTTCATCTTTCCTCTGATAACCTCCCTCTTGTATATTGCCTGCCCTGTCACCCTTGTTAACACGTGTCTACCCTCTAGCCCGTGAATAATTTTTCCTCTCCCTTCCTCCTGTAGCCATCACAGATGGTTTCTTTTGTTGAGAAACTTTTTCGTAACTTTTTACAACATTAGTCTCTTACAATGTTTGTCCAATTGTACTAATTTCAGTCAGCATAATGTCCTCCAGACTCATCTGTGTTGTGAGGTATTTTGAAGATCCATTATTATTCTTCAGCTTTCTTTACTCTATGTACCAAAGTTTGCTTAACCATTCTTCTGTTGATGGGCATTTAGCCTGACTCCATCCTTTTAATATGTTTCTTATAGACAGCATGTTGAAAGGTCCTATTTTTCTCTCCATTCTGCTTTCTCTGTCTGTTGACGGGTACATTGAATCCATTTACAGTCAGTAAATAGGTATGAATTGATTGCTGACATTTTGCTCTCTGTGTGTGTGTGCTGCTGATTTCTTTGTTCCCCATAATTTTCTATGCTGACCTCATTTTATTTGTGAGTTTTGTTTTCATTTCTGTTATGTTAATGTTTCCCATCTTCTCTTTTTTATTTTTGATGGGCAGGTAATTAATTTTCTTTGAGGTTGTCCTGTAATTTATTAGTTTCTTCCCCTATTTAAAACAAATACCTTGAAATCTACTTGACTTCGTTGCCATTTGTAAGTTCTGTATGTACACTATTCCTTTTTTGGCCTTGTAGTTTATTTCATGATCAGTTGATATCTCTGGTTCCCTATTTGCACGCTTGTAACTTTGTTTTACTTTAAATACTTGTGTATTGGATTGAATTGTGGGTGCTGTTGTCATGGATAGTAATCGCAAGTTATTGTCTGCTGTTGTTGGTTCT
>NW_006408799.1:11589-17683 GCF_000296735.1 Chrysochloris asiatica | reverse complement strand
ACAAAAAAGAGGGAGTGGGGTGGAGGAGAAGAAGAGGAAGAAGAAATGAAATGAAAAAAGAAGAAAAAAATTTTATTATAAAAAACAAACAAAACCCCCCAATAATAATAATAATAGGAAAATCCGTGGCTTAATGTAGGTATGCCTTTAATGTCCTAACTCTCTTTCGGTCACTCTGCCCTTCTCTCCTGGTTGTTAGGCGCCGTCCAGTCGATTGCGACCCTTAACGGCCCGGTATAGGGTTTCTGAGGAGCGGCTGGTGAGCTTGAACCACCGATCCTGCAGTTCATAAGGCTCTGTAGTATGCCGTCTCAACCCTCTACTGCTAGACCAGCGCAAGAAGGCAGACCCCATAGGTGCACTTTTGCGTCTTAGCCTAGGCTGAGCAGGCAGCTTCCTGAGGATCACTGCCATTGCAGTTCAATAAGCTTTGCAGCAGGGTGGGTCCTACGGGAGTTCTGGGAGGCTGGGCGGGGCTCTAGCTTGTAATGGATTGTGGGCAGGGTCAGCGGGGTGCGGGCGCGCTGTCTGAGGCGGAGGGAACAATTCCGTGGGGAAGCCTGGTGGGCGGGGTTGGGTCGCGAGTGATCAGTCAGGCGGTGTGGGGCTAGCAGTGGGTCCTGTGGGAAGGGCGATGCTCACACTGAGGTCCTGCAAGCAGTGTGGGGGAGGGGGGGTTGCAGAGGGTGGGTTTGGGCGGCCCTTGCGGGGCTCTAGCTTCTTAAGTCACGTGGGAGGGGCCAGTGGGGTATGTGCGCGTGCTGTCTGGTGGGTGCTTGCGGTCTGGTCCTGGTCAGGGGAAGGCGGGGGTGTGGGGATCGAGGGGGTAATGGAGCGGGTGAGAGGCCACTTGGCTGTGCAGACATAGTCCTTGCCTGATGACATCAGACAGTCGCCGTTTCCCCCCTCCCCCCCTTTTTTTTTTCCCTCCTCTCTTTGTTGCCTGATTACTCTCTGCCCACTGCAAGCGCCGAAATTACACGGTGGGGCAGATGACCCTCACTTTCTCTTCCCCTTGTCCCCAGTGGTTCCCCCTGTTCAATAATTACTGAAAGTGCTGCATTCAGCACAAGTTGGTTCCAGCCCTGTCCCCCTCGCTGAAAGGCGTTGGGGCTGTGCTATACGCAGCCAGCGGCAGGTACAAGTTTAAAAAGCTAGGAGTTCCTCAGTTCGGTGATTTTTTTTTAAAAGAGCTAGTTTAAGATTTTGATGTACTGAGACTTATGGTGGCTGTAATGGTGTGGGTTCGCCACAGGAAGGTTTGTTTTTGTGAATTCCCCTCCCCCAAACCCCGAGCCTCACTCACCCGGGCCGGTCTGGCTGTCTGTCTCTTCGTTTTAAAACACAAAAGAGGAATGTATATCAAAAAGATAATTCAAATTCCATAAAATAGTTCCCGTGCCTGGAATGCATCCTTATGTGTGTGTATACGTAAGGACATCTGCTCTTCTCTGAACTAAATTTGAGGTAGAATACAATACTTATTAAAATACGCTCACTGCTGTCGCGTCCGTTGTCATTCCTTGTGATCCTAGAGCACAGAGTGGTTCCGTGAGGGTGTAATCTTCTCAGAAACAGTCAGCCTTATCTTTCTCCTGAGGACCAAGTGGTGATTTTGAACTGCCAGCCTTGTGGTTAGCAGCCCAATGCTTAACATACAGTGCCACCAGGGCTGTCTTTATTAACATGTTGTTGTTGTTGTTGTTGTTAGGTGCCATTCTGTTGGTTCGGATTCATAGTGACTTTGTATAGTGTTTCTGAGGAGTGACTGGTAAGTTTAAACCAATCTTGCAGTCCAGTGCATTAGCTCACAGCACCACACAGTATTACCTAATTAAAATATACAAGTAACAAAATGTGCTCATCTGAAAGCTTGCTTTGTTGTTGTTAAGTGCCATCAAATTGGTTCCAACTCCCAGCGAGTCGGTGTGGGGTTACCGAGAAGTGGCAGGTGAGTTTGAACTGTAGGCCTTGCAGTTCAAACCAACTATTTGGTTGAGTTCTTATCCTACAGCGCCACACCAGGACTCTGAAAGCTTGAATATGTACTATTAAAACTCAATACTGACCCCAGCAATTGTTTAGGACAGTCAAGTGTTTCTGTGAAGAATCAGAGAGTAAATATTTTAGGCTTTTCAGGACAGACAGGCTTTGTGGTGATTACCCACTTTTGCTATTGTAGTGTAAGGGCAGACGTGGTGGTAGTGGTGGTGGTGGTGGTGGTGTGCCATGGAGTTGGTTCCAACTCACAGCCAGCCTGTGTAGGGTTTCTGAGACTGTCATTCTTTACGGGAGCAGAAAGCCTCATCTTTATCCCACAAAACGGCTGGGTAATTTTGAACTGCTGACCTTGAGGTTAGCAGCCTGACTCGTCACCACTATGCTACCAGAGCTTCTTAAGGGCAGACGTTGTTGTTGTTACGTGCCATCGATTCGGTACCTACTCATAGTGACCCTGTGTACAATAGAACGAAACACTGCCCCATCCTGGGCCAACCTCACAACTGTTGTCTCGCTTGAGCCCATTGATGCTGCCACTTTGCTAGTCTATCTCACTGGGGGTCTTCCTCTTTTTCTCTGACCCGCCATGATACTAAACGAGTGGGCATGGCATTGTGCTAATAAAACTTTATTTACAAAAACAGGTGGTGGGCCAGATTTGACTTGGAGGTTTAGATCTTAGAACTTAGATAAATAAAAGATTGTCTCAGGGAGAGTGTTTTATCGCTGATAAATTTTTAGAGTTATTGGCTCCTGATGACAAAGCAGCAGCTTATTTTTGTGGGTCTCCTAGCCTCAGGCTTCCCTCTCCAGAAAGCCTTTTAGGACCTAGATCTGCTTTTCTTCCCTAGGCTGTCTCTACCCACTTCTTCCTCTTCTTTTTTTCCCCTTTTGATTTATTTTGTTGTTGTTGGAAAGATAAACAACAAAACATATGCTATCTCGCCATTGCCTTCATGTACCAGTTAGTGACATTGATTACATTCTTCATTTTGTGCAACAATTTTCACCTCTTTTCCTGAGTTGTTCCTTCGCCATTGATACAAACTCACAGGCCCCTAATGTTCCTTTCTAACCTTTTAAGTTGCTCTTGCCAATTTGATCCCATATACGAGGGGCTTCAAAAAATGTATGGAAAAACTATGATCTCTTAACTCAATTTTTCCACACACAGTTTGAAGCCCTCTGGTTGATAACTCTTACAAGAGCACAGTGCTCAGAACTTCCGGGAAGATAGCAGATTAGGCAGATGTACTACATGGACCCTCTACAACAAGGATACAAGAAAGCAAATAAAATGGATACAGATGACACTTCTGGAATGCTGAACTTCAGGGGAAAGGTCAGAGAAGTGGACTGAGGGCTTGCCGAGAGGAGAGGCTGAGCAGGGACAGCGAGAGAGGGAGGCTGACTAGGGAGCGGCTGGCCAGACGAGACACAATCATTTCGACCTTTTTTTTTTGGAAGATGAGGAAGACTGAATGACACTGATTGCATGTTTAATTTAGAACTTTAATTAATCGGAAAACTGTGATCAGAGAACCAAGAAATAAATGAAATTTAAAGAAAGTAAGATAAGTAACAACATTTCTCCCTCAAGAACCTCAGCTGAACTCTACAAAATTGACCACCCAAAAGAAGAAATCAAGAAATGACATAGATATAGGGTCTGATGTGGTGCAGTAAGAATGTAACAAGGATGATCTTTTCCACACAGGGTCTAGAAAGTCCACATCCATGAGCGATAGATAACCTCTCCCAAACTCACATGGCTACATTCGTGATTCCACTTTGGGATGAATCTTCCCAGGCCGGAGAATTCTATTACATGTCCTTGGGGTTTAATTTCCATTTTGAACTTTTGTGAGCAGTTTTGGCAGAGCAGATTCACACAGGTGATGGGAAAGGTGCAATTCCTTCTTTTCCCTCACACCAAGGTGTGGCTAGCTCCTACCTTCATCCACCCTAGCACAAACCCTGCTCTCCGGGAGTCTGGAGCCATGGTAGTGTCACTTTGGGGGTCAGTTGTGCCACTTTGGTGGCTGGATTCAGGTGGGCTCAGTTCCAGATATAGAGAACCTGCAGAGCCACCCAGTCAGCATTGGTGGTGGTGGTTATATGCCGTGGAGTCGGTTCCGACTTATAGTGACCCTGTACAGGGTTTCCAAGGCTGTAAATCTTTATGGGAGCAGAAAGCCTTATCTTTCTCCCAAAGAACAGCTGGTAGTTTCGAACTGCTGATCTTAAGGTTCACAGCCCAGTTCGTAACCACTACGTTACCAGAGTTCCTTCAACTAGCATTAGTCTGGCAGAAGCCCTGATAACCTTCACCTTACCCTGTGGTCCTAACAGACGCTGAAACCAGCTGCATCCTGGGCTCCTACTAACTACTTGCAGATCGAGTTTATAGAACATAGATCACACAGAAGCTGATAGGAACTCTCAGGCCAGAAGCTCCATCTCGTGAACTCCTTGGCTAGCAGGACACTCCAGAGTTCTCTCCTTTCAGGGTCCAAAAGCTGCACTCCATTTTTTGTTTTGTTTTTTCCTTTCATTGTTTCATTGTTGTTTGTTTATTCTTTCTTTACATTCCCTTGAATTTTACCCTTTCTGTCTTCGCTTTTGTTTCTCCTTCTTTTCTTCTGTTTCCAATTTCTCCTGTTGTCCCCCCACCCCCCATTTTTCTTCTTTAGATCTTTCTTTACTACTGTCTTCTCTCTTTCTTTTCATCTTCCCTTTCTCTGTTTTTTCTAAGTATTTGTAAAATTTCTTCTTTTTATTTTCTCTCTTTTTTTTCTTTTCTATCTCTCTTTTTTTTTGTCTCTTTTTTCTTTTTTTTTTTTTTATTCTTTTTTTTTTTTTCCTGATTGTTGCCTGTTTTTATTTCTTTTTCCTCCTTTGCTATTTTTTCTTTTCATTGTTGGATGCTTGTTTGCTTATTCTGTTTTATTTTTTTGTGTATGGCAAAACACTGCAGGAACAAACAAAAAAAAAAATAGCAGATTTTGAAACAATACAAAGCCTGCAATTAGAATCATCAAGATTAATACTGAGATTTCAGAAATGTACAAAACATTGAAAGGGCAAAGGAATAAACTTGAAACAATGGAAACAAAAATTAGTGAACTTGAAGATAAATCTCTCAATACTAACTAGTATGCTAGAAGAACGAGAGAAAAGAATGAAAAAATCTGAAGAAAGCCTAAGAGTTCTGTGAGACACCTAAAGAGGGATAACTTATATGCGAATTCCAGAACAGAAATAGACCAAAAAAAAAAAGCAAAGAGAAAATTGTTGAAGAGCTGTTGGAATAAAACTTCCCTAACATCATGAAAGACTAGAAGATAAGTATACAGTAAGCTGAATGAACCCCAAACAGGATGGATCCCAAAAGAAAATCACCAAGATATATAATAATCAAACTTTTCAAAGCCAAAGACAAGGACAGAATCCTGAAAGCAACTCAGGAAAAATGAAAAGTTGCCTAAAAAGAAGAACCAATTAGACTAAGCTCTGATTTCTCAGAAGAAGCAATGCGGGCAAGAAGGCAATGGGATGACATATATAAAACTCTGAAGGCAAACCGCCCCCTCCCCCACGAAACCTGCCAACCAAGAATCATGAACCCAGCAAAGCTGTTCCTCAAATGTGATGGTAAAATTAGGATATTTCCAGATAAACAGAAACTAAAGGAATTTGTACTAATCAGACTAATTTTATAAAAAATCAACACCTCAAGGTGTTCTTTGGACTGAGAACCAGCAACAGCAGACAATAATCTGAGGTTACATACATGATAATACAACCCAGGTATTGTTGTTAGGTGCCATGAAGTCAGTTCTCACTCAGCAGCCCTATGCACAACTGCTGGGGACAGCATACGTAGACCCTGGGTTGATCAGTGGCAGCCCCATTAAACCACCTCTTAATATAAATCAGTTTAACCCAGATGCTCTCCTTCCTCCTGAAAGTATATAGGAATATTAAGAACAATGTAGCATTTTAGGTATAGATAAATGAAGCCCGGTGCCTGAGATCTTGCTCACAAACAAAAGTTTGCAAAGTGTACAGAGACAGCTTGGCTCCTTTCAGG
>NW_006408799.1:4395-4949 GCF_000296735.1 Chrysochloris asiatica | reverse complement strand
AGCATTTATTGTCCTCTACTTTTTTGATCTTTGCTGTTATTGCTGGTGTGAGATGATATCTCATTGTTGTTTTGATTTACATCTCTCTAATGGCTTGTGATCGTGAACATTTCTTCATATGTTTGTTGGCTGCTTGGATCTCCTCCTTGGTGAAGTGCCTGTTCATGTCCATTTTTAAATTGGGTTATTTGTCTTTTTCTTATAGAGGAAACTTCCTATATATATAGGAAACTTCCTATATATTTTAGAAATGAGTCCCTTGTCTGAAGTGTCATTGCAAAAGATTTTTTCCTGTTCTGTGGGTTCCCTTTTTACTCTTCTGGTAAAGTCTTTTGATGCACATAAGTTTTTAATTTTTAGTATGTCCCACTCATCTATTTTGTCCTTTTTTGTTTGTGTAGTTTTCAAAATGTTTTGTAGTCTGTGTATTCCCTGAGTTAGTGCCCTCACATTTGTCCTTATTTTTTCATTGATGGCCTTCATAATTTTGGGATTCACATTTAGGTCTTTAATCCATGCTAGGTTGGTTTCTGTATAAGGTGTGAGGTGAAGGT
>NW_006408799.1:2322-2936 GCF_000296735.1 Chrysochloris asiatica | reverse complement strand
TAATCCCATTTTGTTGTTGCTGTTGTTATTAAGCGCCATCAAGTTGGTTGCAACCCATAGTGATCCTGTATAGGGTTTCTGAGGAGCAGCTGGTGAGCTTGAATCACCAACCTTGTGGTTTAAACCGACTTTGCAGTCCAGCGCATTAACCCACAGTGCCACCCCAGGGCTCCCATTTTGTTGTTAGATACTGTCAATCAGTTCCGACTCACAGCAATCCTATCAACAACAGAAGGAAACACAGCCCCATCCTGTTCCTTCCTCACATTTGTTTCTATATCTGAGTCCATGGTTGCAGCTGCTGTGGTAGTCCATCTCATTAAGGGTCTTCCTCTTTTTCACTGACTTTCTACTTTACCAAGCATAATATCCATCTCCAGGAACGGAGTTCTCCTGATAACATGTCCAAAGGACATGAGAAGAAGTCTTGTCATCCTGGCTTGTAAGGATAATTCTAGGCATACTTCTTTTTTCACTTTTTTTTTTTTTAAGGTTTTTGTTGTGGATTGAGTGAAAGTTTACAGGTCATATCATCAGTTTTACATTCAACAAATCATATACCTCGTTTCATTACATTGATTGTAATCCCCTCCATGTACCATCAGGTAACAGTA
>NW_006408799.1:0-1680 GCF_000296735.1 Chrysochloris asiatica | reverse complement strand
TCACATCCTCCCTTTGTGACATCCTCCCTTTGTGAATTATATCCTTCCTTTATAATTAATCTCTCCCTAAAAAAAGAGAATAAAAGGCTGAGGTAGAGTGAATTCTGCATGCAATGCTGGGCAATGCTGGGCAATGCTAGGCAATATGTTTGCAGATCTGTCTACCTGCCAGCTTGCATCATATCTGTGTGTCTGTCTTTTTTGTATATATTTCGTCTCTCTCTTTCTCTATCACTTTTGCTGCCAGATCTCCCTTCTTCGTGACACCCACACTTTCTTGTCGAGGCGGGACCCCGACATAGGACCTCGACACACAACAGAATAAAATACTGCCCGATCCTGCGCCAATCTCACAATTGTTGTTAAGCTTGAGCCCATTTGCTGCTGCCACTGTGCCAATCCATCTCGTTGGGGGTTTTCCCCTTTCTTGCGGACCCTTCACTTTACCAAGCATGATGTTCTTCTCTAGGGACTGGTTCCTTCTGCAAATATATCCAAAGTATGAGAGATGAAGTCTGGTCATCTTGGCTTCTAAGGAGCATTCTGGTTGTAATTCTTCTAACACAGATTTGTTTGTTCTTCTGGCAGCCTAAGGTCCTTTTAAAAAAAAAAAAAATCTTTTTATTGTGAATTGGGTGAAGGGTTACAGATAAGATCATCAGCTCTATATTCAGCAAACTATACACCTAAGGTAGATGTTATATTCTCCTCCAAAACCATCTCAAATGCATCAATTCTTCTGAAGTCTTCCTTATTCACTGTCCAACTTTCTCATGCATATGAGGTTATTGAAAATACCGTGACTTCATTCAGACACACCTTAGCTTTTCACACTGACATCTTTGCTCTTGCACACTTTAAAGAAGTCTTATGCAGCAGATTTGTCCAATGCATTGTGTCGTTTGATTTCTTGACTGCTACTTCTATGAGTAAGGAGTTCTGGTAACATAGTGATTATGAGTCAGGCTGCTAACCTCAAGGTTAGTAGTTCTTAACTACCAGCCATCAGTGCCACCATTTGTTTTCAAAACCTTTTCACCATCCCAAACAGAAACGTGGTTCCCATAAATCTTGTGTAAGCAGTGCTCTGTTCCCCTCCCGGCAAGTCCCACAACCACTCTTATTTATTTATTTTTAAGCTTCTATTGTGAATTGAGTGATAGTTTACATGGGGTAACATCGGTTTTGCATTCATCCTATCATATTTTGTTTCATTGCAATGATTACAATCCCCTCCATGCCTCATCATTCAATAGTATTTGCTTCTACTCCCTCTGTTTTGTTTCGTTTTTTGATGTACACAAAAACACTCAGAAATATATAATCATTTAAACAACCAAAGGCCTCCTGGCCACCTGCACACAGCCTTTCTCTTTCCCTGAGTCCAGAGCCCTCAGTTGCTCTCTCTCCATGTCATCATCTCTGCCTCCATCTCCCAAGTTGCTGCTTCTCTGAATAGGGTTCCACATTCTGCTCATGCTCTTCTCCCTTGATGGTCCTAGGATCCTCTGTTTCTAAAATGTAAGATTGACTACTACCCACTTTTTGTTACAAAATTTCTACCTTTACAGTTGTGACAGTTGCAATTAGTCATAATAACAATTACTCACTATTGAATCATAATAATCTTATCCCCATCTCCTTTCACCACACCTGTCTAGACAAGACTGTGGGGATTCT
>NW_006408798.1:3635787-3715427 GCF_000296735.1 Chrysochloris asiatica | reverse complement strand
CAATTCAGAAGAAGGGGGAGGGGAATGGAAGAACAAGGCTGATAGGAGAACAGTTAGGCAGGTTCCCATGGACTAAGTGAAGTGGGCCAGAGGTAAATGACGGTTATGCACAACCTTGAAACAACAGGGCTCTGGGATACAGGGATTGAGGCATGGTTTGAAGGGGTAAAAGAGGGGAAATAATGTTAAGATGCTTGGCTGTCTTATGAATCTTGGTTTCCCTTGCCTACCATTGTAAAATAGACACTTGAGGCAGGGAGAAGGAATAGCCAGAAACATAACTACAGAAAGCTTGTAAGTCCGTCTTCAGCCTATAACTGATTGGAATAGCTTAAAGGGGGCTAGAAGTTGCCCAGTGAAAGAGGCTTCCTGTGGAGCCTTTACATTGCACAAGACTATACGTGGAATCCAGAACCCTATCCAGAACCAACTGAGGTAGGAATTTTCCACTGGAAAGTGAATAGACCAGCCTGGAGCTGCTTGAAGAACAGAAGATACTTTGTGACTGAAAAACTGGCAGGAAAAATCCGAAACAATAATGGCAGTCTGATTACTACAAGAATAAGTAAGCTGTTCACCCGGAAGCCATCAAGGCAAGTGGTCGGGACCCCTCAGAGCAAACTCCCTTCCAAAACTGAGACTCAATAGGAATCCATGAGTAGGCATGTGGTCTGGCTGGTGACCACATTGGTCACCAATAAGGGGAAGAGGGGGCAAAAACAGCAATGAAGTTGCAAGCTAAGTCCAACCACATTCACTAGATCCCTGTGAACCCGGGTGGAGACCTGGATGTCCAGCAGTACAGCAAGACCTAGGAACTCCTGGGCTCAGAGGCAGTGACATGGCCACAGAAGACTAGAGCAAAGAGTGAAGCATCCAGCTGATATGAAGTAAGCTGTTCACCCGAGAACCAGAGGGGAGACGCACAAGAACACCCAAATTTGCAGATAGTACCCACTTGATCTGGCTTCCATGGCTGGAAGATCAGAAATCGATTAGAAGACGAAAGAAGGAGGGGGGGGAATAACCTGATACAATTTGATGAACTTTACCTATACTTATGGATGTTGTTGTTGTTGTTGTTAAGTACTGTAGAGTCGGTTCCGACTCACAGTGACCCTGCACGGGGTTTCCAAGGCTGTAAATCTTTATGGAAGCAGATAGCCTCATCTTTCTCCCGCGGAAGTAGTTTCCAACTGTCAACCTTGAGGTTAGCAGCCCGATTCAAAACCACTACGCTAACATAGTTGCATTTGTTTGTTTTTTCCCCTTTAGGGTGCGTTCTTTTTCTTAGTCTTTTACAATAATGGTCTTATGAAATATTTCTCCATTTATGACTGACTAAGAAGCTCTGGTAGCGTAGTGGTTATGAATCGGGCTGCGAACCTCAGGTTCAGCAGTTTGAAACTACCAGCTGTTCCGCGGGAGAAAGATGAGGCATTCTGCTCCTGTAAAGATTTACAGCCTCAGAAACCCTGTATGAGGTCGCTATGAGTCGGAAAAGACTCCACGGTACATAACAACAACAACAATTTCATTCAGCATAATGTCCTCAAGGTTCATGCATGCTATGCAGTGGCTTGCAACTTCCTTGTTGTCCTTCAAGGTAGTATAGTATTTCATTGTCTATATGTACCACAGTTTGTTTATCCATTCTTCAACTGATGGGCATTTAAGCTGTCTCCATCTTTTTGCTATTATAAATAGTGCTCCTATGAACAATGGTGTTCATATATCTACTCGTGTTATGGCTCATATTTCTTGTGGGTAAATATCAGGAAGAGGAATTGCTGGATCATAAGGTATTGATGTAGTAGCTAAAAAAAATGGGACAAATCTTTACAGCAAGGGTCACTCCCACCCCCTCAGTACACAGGGTTGACAGGGATGGGCAACTTAGACATTGGCTACCCAAAATGGGGGTGGGAAGGAGGCTATAAAGTCAAGAAGTGACTGGCTTGCAAGCTTTCAAGAGGGAGCCTAGTTCTAGATGGGACGGGGTAAGGTAGAATTACCACTGAATGATTTACAATCTGTTGGGACCGGGCTGGTGAAATGAAATGTGGATAAGACTCTTGTGGTACAATAGTGAATAATTGTCATCAGGACTGACTGGGAGGCTAGGAAATACAGAGGTAGATGTTTTTTGACAAAAGGAGGGGAGTGATTGATTTTGCAACCCAGGATCATTGGTCCCTGGGACCATCAAGTGAGAAGAGTGGAGAGTGGGACCCTACCCAGAGAGGCAGTGACACCCAGGATGGAGACACAGATAAGGACATATGGAGTGGCTGGGGACACTGGACTCAGGGAGGGAGAGGGGCCGTGTGTTGATGGCAGGGGCGGGGGTCTGCATTGTGTACCGTTTGGTTATTTGATGATGCATAGAGGGGACCGTAATCATTGCAATGAAACAAAATACGATAGGATGAGTTTAAAGCCGATGTTCTCCCATGTAAACCTCACAATAAAACTTAAAATTAAAAAAAAAAAATTTTAATAAAATAAAATTACATACTAACTTTTCATTATTATGGTGTTGTTGTTGTTGTTAAATGTCATCTAGCTGGTTCCAATTCATAGCGACTCTATATAGGGTTCCCAAAGAGTGGCTGGACTCCTATTATGGTATTGAGTGGGCATGACTGAAATTCACTAATTATATACTTGTTTCAGTTTAGTCATTAGCTCAGACTTATTCCCCAAGTAATATTTCCTCTGGTTGGTTTGATTTTCGCCATTTCTTTCCAGGACTTCAACTAGTGTTAATGTTAATAAGCAGTGGAGAGGAAAAATAAATAAATATATTCTCAAAGCAGGCAGCAGGAGGGAGATGGGGGAAATATAGCACATAAACCATAAGCTGGATAACCATGACAGAATAATTGACTGGAATAAAACAAACACCTTCAAACTCTTAGCTCTTTTAGGAAACAAAACGATCCATTTTCTTAAACCCCTGTCTGGCATCCTGAAAACCACTGCACCTCTATTTACTTATCCAGAGAACCATGCAAAGACCCGATAACAATTTATTACTCTGAATGGAATTTGCATACAGCATGCAAGCATGCTTATGCACTTTCCAAAATTTCTCAACCAGTAATATCCTTCTAATACCACTTTCCAAAAGTTCTCATTCAATAATATTATAATACCAGCTTCTCATTTGGTGCACCTCTAGCTCTGGTGCGGACTCCTGGTGTGGTGTTGTGGGATCAGCACTGGACTGAGAACCACAAGGTCAGCAGTTCAAACCCACCAGCTGCTCCTTGGAAGCCCTACAGTACAGAGTTGCTATGCATAGGGTTTAACACTATATAGGATTTAATGGCACTTAACAACAACAACATAGCTCTGGTGGAGTCCTGGTGTGACGCTATAAGATAAGCACTGGATCAGAAGGTTGGTTCAAACCTGCCAGCCACTCCTAGGAATCCCTATGCAAGGTCGTTATGAGTTGGAACCAACTCAGTGGCACATAACCACCACCACCTGTAAACATTGAATTGCTAACCATAATGTTGTAATGTCAGGATCTTTAGGAGTTGGAACTGACTACTCAATGGCTCTTAACAAACCCACAAAGCTTACACATCATGCAGAATACCAACCTTATGGTCATTCATCTTGTAATCATTGAAGAGAGACTGACTGCCCGCCAAGGTATAGGCACTTCCCTCCCTGAACACGCTGATCCTTTGAGCAGTCAGCTTAGGGGCACACAGCCGGGGCTTGTGGGCTTCCCCAGACCCATAAACACCATCCATTGGTTCGAGGGCCTCTTGGAGAAAACTATGCGGGTACTCTTCCTTTGGTAACTCTAATTCCTGCCCATCCTCAAAGACCTGCTTCAACACTCGGCCGCTGTAGGAGGAGGAGATCTTAAACCGCACTTTTCGGGGTTTGTCTTCACTCTTCTCGTTCAGCTTCTTTTCAGGGTCCTCCATCAGCAGAAATTTTACCCTGAGGTTTCCAGGATTCAGAGAAGCCAGTGAAACTTGCGGCTCTGAGAAAAAGGCATTTTATTTTCTCTCCTCATGCATATAATTAATTGAAGTTGGCGCTGGGGTATACTCGGCTTACAGTAACTGACACCCACACATAAAATATTGATAGACCCTCATGAAAAGACAGGTGATTGCAGGTTTATAGAGTGGATGGAGTACACAGCAAGACTGGATCCCCTCCTGATCCCAGACTCGTCCATATATTCATCCCCAAACTTTACTTTTCTAAACCTGAAGAGGAGTGAGTTTCTTTAGATTGAACAAATACTAATTCAATAAGGATCAGCTACTCAATTAGTTAGCAAATGCTTTGTGATTGTTACTAATAATCACTATGATTTTTTTAGCATTTAGTATGTGCCAAAAGAACCAACAGATCTGTGTTGGAAAAGGTGCAGCCAGGGTGGTCAAACTTCATCTCTCATACTTCAGACATGTTGTAAGGAGTGAGCAGTCACTGGTGGAGGGTCAGAGAAAAAGACGAAGACCCCCAACAAGATGGATTGGCCAAGTGGCAGCATCGATGGACTCAAGCGTGGCAACAGTAGTGAGGTTGGCCCAGGATCGGGCAATGTTTCGTTCTGCTGTGCATAAGGTCGCTATGGGTCAGTACCAACCCAATGGCACCTAACAACAACAGCAAATTCTTTCTCCAAGACAGATTTGTTTGTTCTTCTAGCAGTCCATGTTATATTCAGCATTTTGTCATCAACACCACAATTCAAATACATCAATTCTCCTTTGATCTTCCTTTTACATTGTATCCCTTTCACATGAAAAAGTGGCAATTAAAAAGACTATGGCTTGAGTTAGGAGCACCTTAGTCATCAAAATGAAATCTAGCCTTTCTTCTACCCATGTGTTAACCAGAGCAGTTCCACTTTGTATCTATTTTAGATTTAAGATTTCACTTGTAAGCACAGTGCAAAGCCCCACTGTCTCCTTCCATCCAAAGCACATGCAATTGTCCTACTGTGCACAGAATCTAGTAAATTGTCCAACACTATGTGATAGTCACTGAAGTTTATGTCAGAGAAGCATGAGATGTGGAATCCTATAAAGACAGGCCTAAAATCCAGCTTAGGAAATAGTAACGACACATGTGAAATAATGACTATCTTCTGCAGACTCCTGGAGTAGCCATTCTAGGATGAGCTCAGCTCTTTACAAGGCGATGATGGAAGAGGGCTCATTAAGGAAAGGAGTTTTGGGTTGCATCTGCAAGAATGAGTCTCTAACTACAGGGTGTTGGTGTTGTTGTTAACTGCTGCCAAGTCAGTTCCAACTCATAGCAACCCTGTATAGAATTTCTGAGGAACGGCTGGTGGATTTGAACCACCAGCCTTGCAGTTCAAACAGACCTTGTGGTCTAGTGTTTATCCTGCAACTGGAGCCACACCAGGACTCCAACTTTGTTAACTTTGTTAAGTGCCATTGAGTCAGTTCTGACCCATAGCGACCCTGTACGGGGTTTCCGAGGGTGTAAATCTTTACGGGAGTAGAAAACCTCATCTTTCTCCCGCGGAGCAGCTGGTAGTTTCGAACCGCTGACCTTAAGGTTCACAGCCCGATTTGTAACCACTACGCTACCAGAGCTCCTTGGTAACTAGACACCTAATAACTTGGGTAAAAGGGAAGGTTAAATAAATAAATACATACATACATATACACATACATACATACATCAATTCAATGTTAATAAATGAATGAAATATTATCAAAGTTTAAAATAAAAGGATTCCAAGAGTTTCTTAAAATCATGTTAGGTCTCTGAGCTTTTGTTATGACTTAAATATACTTTACTTGGCCTTAGAAAGTGAATAAAATGACTTGACAAAATCTTTTTTACAATAATTACCATAGAGTTTTGTTTTTACTGTTTCTTCTTTGAACCTGCTAATTCCAAGTTCTTGTTGTTTCTCCAAAAAAAGAAATGAATGGATCAAGTTTGAAGAGGTGGAATGGTGGAGGGATATTTTTTCCTACCTTTGTGGATGGTGTCGTCCCTTAGTTACCCAAAGTGATCTCTCCCATACTCCTCTGGTCGTTCATTTAGGCTCTTGTGATGCTGCCGTCTTTCATCCACCCCCATTACCCTGTCCTTGGTCAAGTCCTTATCCCTTCTGTTTTGAAAGCTGCCTCCTAATAATATCCCCAGCCACCCACAATTCTCTCCTCCACATCAATGCCAGAATGATGTTTTTAAAAAACAAGTCTGTGAGTGTCCGTCTTCTGCTTTAAAAGCTTTTCCAGGACTCCAGAAACAAAGGTTAACAAAAGTAAAGGTAAAATAAGGTAGGAAGAAGAATGTAGTGATTGATACAGGGCATAAAATGTTAAGTCTAACTGATGTGGCACTGTAGGATCAACACTGGACTGTGAACCACAAGAGAAGCAGTTCAAACCCACCAGCTGCTCCTAGGAAACCCTATGCAGGGTCGCTGTGAGTCAGAACTGACTTGATGGTACTTAACAACAACTTGTTCTTGAATCCCTGTGAAGCAGTTCTGCTCTGTAACACAGTGGGTTTTTGTGAGTTGAAACAGAATCAGTGGCACTGGGTTTGGATTTTGGTTTAACTCTTCCATAAGGCTGGCAAAGCTCATCAAAACTTTCTTTTGATGGAGGGGATAATAATCAATGTAATGAAACAAGCTATATGAATGGTTGAATGTGAAGCTGATGATGTGCCCTGTAAACTTTCACTCAATGCAAAATAAAAACATTTAATTAAAAAAAAACAACAAAACTTTCTTTTGAGTATCTCTGGAGATCTGGTGGTGCTATCGGACAACCACTGGACTGTTAACCACAAGGTTGACAGTTTGCAGCCAGCAGTTGCTCTGTGGGAGAAAGATGAGGTTTTCTGCTCCTGAAAGATTTACAGCCTTAGAAACTCTATATAGGGTTGCTATGAGTTGGAATCACCTCCATGAAAGTGGGTTTGAAGTTTGGGGTTTGTTTCTTGTTTGGAGTATCTAACCCCTCCTCCTTCAAGTCACACCGCAAGCATCACAGGAAGCCTTCCAAATGTCTGGAAACTTTGAACCCACCACTATCACTCAAGTGTGTCTGAGTTTCTGTTGTCATTACTATCTTTTTCTAATGTAACCCTCCCCTGAATTACGTTGTGAAGACCTTAGTCAGAGATGTCTTCATCATTTCTCTATCCCCCGTGTCTTTCACAATACCTAGGTACATACTAGAACTCAGTTACTATTATGAAGCAAATGACTTTTAGGTTAGAGAAAGAAATAAAAATTGAGGCATATTTTATAGAGAGTAGTGAAGAAGTAGAAGGAGCTCTGGTAGCATAGTGGTTACAAATCAGGCTGTGAACCACAAGGTCAGCAGTTCGAAACTACCTGCTGTTTCGCAGGAGAAAAATGAGGCTTTCTGCTCCCATAAAGATTTACAGCCTCGGAAACCCTGTACAGGGTCGCTATGAGTTGGAACCAACTCCACGGCACATAACAACAACAACAGTGAAGAAGTAGAGTTAGATGTTTTTAGGGAAATATGCCTACATTTCTACTAAGAGGAGTTTCATCATAGTTATAAGGACCCTGTGTGGTTGTACAAGGATTGCTGTCACGGTTAGGTGCCGTCAAGTCTTTTCCTACAATAACAACCCTACTCAAAACAGAATGAAACACACTGCCTGGTTCTGCACCCTCCTCACAATTGTGTTTGAGCCCATTACCTCTGTCACCGTAACAATCCTTCTCATAGTCAGTCTTCCTCTTTTTCTCTGACCCTCCACTTTTACCAAGCATGATGTCCTTCTCCAGGGACTAGACCCTCCTGATAACACGTACTAACGAAGTATAAGAGACGAAGTCTCTCCATACTGGCTCCTAAGGAGCATTTTGGCTCCTAAAGAGCATTCCAACACAGATTTATTTGTTCTTCTGGAAGTCCATGAATATGTTAATATTCTTCACCAAAACCATAATTGAAATACATCAATTCTTCTATGGTTTTCTCTATACATTGTTCAACTTTCACATGCATATGAGGCAATTGAAAATGTCATGGCTTTGGTAAGGTGCACCTTAGTCCTCAAACTGGTATCTTTGCTCTTGAACACATTAAAGAGGTCTTGTGCAGCAGATTTGCCTAATGCAATACATCATTCAATTTCTTGACTGCTGCTTCCATGAGTGTTGATGGTTGATCCAAGCAAACTGAAGTAGTTGACTATTTCAGTCTTTCCTCCATTTATCATACTGTTATTTATTGGTCCAGTTATGAGGACTTTTGTCTTATTTACATTAAGGTGCAATTCACACTGAAGGCTTCCTTAGTAAGTATCTCCAGTCCTCTTTTCTTCTAGCAAACAAGGTTGTATCATCTGCATATCACAGGTTGTTAATGATTCTTCCTTCAACCCTGAAGACATGTTCTTTTAATATAATCCAGCTTCTCAGATTCTTTTATAAGATTGAGTAAATATGGCACATATCTTTCCTGATTTTAAACCATTCAGTATACCCTTTCTAAGAACTGCCACTTTGTACAGATTCCTCATGAGCACAATTAAGTTTTTTGGACTATTCATTCTTCACAATGTTATCCATAGTTTGTTATGATCTACACAGTCAAAAGAAGAAAGCACAAATAAACATCTTTCTGGTATTCTCTGCTTTCAGCCAAGATCCATCTTATATCAGCAATAGCATTGCTACATCCTTCTGAATCTGGCTTGAATTTCTGGCAAATGTAGTAACCATTTTTAAATTATCTTCAACAAAACTTTATTTTCATGTGATATTAATGACATTGTTCAATGACTTTAACATTCTTTATGGTCACCTCTATTTGAAACAGGCACAAATATGTTCCCTTTTACGTGGTTGGCCAGGTACCTGTCTTCCAAACTTCTTGGCATAGATGATTGAGTGCCTCCAGGGCTGCATCAGTTTATTGAAAGACTTCAATTTGTATTCCGTCAGTTCCTGGAACCTGGTTTCCCCCTATTGCCTTCAATGCAATGCGTACTTCTTCCTTAGTACCATCAGTTCTTGATCATATGCACCCTCTTGAAATAGTGAACAGTGACTATTTCTTTTTGGTACAGTGACTCTGTGTATTCCTTCCATGTTCTTTGTTTCTGCATCATTCAATATTTTGACCATAAAATTCTCATCTTACAGCCCAGAAACAAAGAAACTTAGCACTATCAAGTGAGAAGAGCACAAGCGGAATGCAGGATCTTATCCAGAGAAGCAGCAACACCAGAGATGGAGGCAGAGATGGGGACATGGAGAGAGGAAGCAGCTGAGGACTCTAGATTCGTGGGAAGAGAAGGACTGAGAGCTGGTGGCCAGGAGGCAAACTTGCAGAATGTGCCCTTTGGTGGTGTAAATTATTATATATGCCTGAGTGTTTAAAAAAAAAAAGAAAAGAAAAAGAGTGCTAACATGAATAGAGACAAATACTGTCAACTGACGGTAGATGGAGGAGATTACAATCATTGTAATGAAACAAGGTGTATGATTTGTTGAATGTAAAACTGTTGATATGCCCTGTAAACGTTCACTCAATCCGCAATAAAAAGCTTAAAACAAAACAAAACAAAAAAACCACCTCAATAATGCAATGAGAGGCTTGAATGTTTTCTTCAGTTCTTTCAGCATGAGAAATGCCAAGAATGTTCTTCCCTTTTGGTTTTCTAATTCCAGGTCTTTGCACATTTTTCTAATACTTGACTTCATCTTCTCTAGCTGCCCTTTGAAATTTTCTGTCTAGCTTTTGACTTCATCTTTTCTTCCAGTTGCTTTAGCTTCTCTATGTTCAATTCAGTTTGTTGCACTTTAGTGGCATGCATATTTCTGTGATGCTAGAGGCTGTGCCATCAGCATTTTAAATACCAACAGGGTCACCAATGGTAGAGAGGTTTCAGATGAGCTTCCAGACTAAGACAGACTAGGAAGAAGGAAAAGCAGACTACTTCTGAATTCTTATTGTTGTTGTTGTTAAGTGCCATCGAGTTGATCCCAACTCATAGCAACCTTAAGCACAGCAGAACGAAACACAGCCTGAGCCTGATTCTCTGCCAACCTCACTAGTGTTGCCATGCTTGAGTCCATCGATGCTGCCACGTGGCCAATCCATCTCGTTGGGGTCTTCCTCTTTTTCTCTGACCTTCCACCTTACCAAACATGATATCCTTCTCCAGCAACTGGTCCCTCCTGACAACATGTCTGATGTATGAGCGACGAAGTTTGGCCATCTTGGCCTCCATGGAGCACTCTGGCTGCACTTCTTCCAGAATGGATCTATTGGTTCTTTTGGTAGCCCATGGCACTGTCAATGTTCTCCTCCAACACCGTAACTCAAAAGCATCAATTCCTCTACGGTCTTCCTTATTCACTGTCCAGCTTTCACATGCATATGAGGTTATTGAAAATACCATGGTTTTGGTCAGGCACACCTTAGTCTTCAAGCTGACATCTTTGCTCTTCAACACTTTAAAAAGGTCTTGTGCAGCACATTTGCCTAAGGCAGTACATCATTTTTATTTCTTGACTGCTGCTTCCATTAGTATTGATAGTTGATCCAAGAAGAATGAAGTCCTTGACAACTTCAATCTTTTCTCCTTTGATAAGAATGCTGTTTATTGGTCCAGTGGTGAGGATTTTTGTTTTCTTGACATTGAGATGTGATCCATACCAAAGGCTGTGCTCTTTGATCTTCATCAGTAAATGTTTTAAGTCCTCTTCATTTTCAGCAAGCAAGATTGTATCATCTGCATATCGCAGGTTGTTAATGAGTCTTCCTCCAATCCTGATGCCACGTTTTCTTCATATAACCCATTTCTTGGATTATTTTCTCAGCATACAGGTTGAATAATATGGTGAAAGAATACAACTTTGTCGCACACCTTTCTTAATTTTAAACCAATCAGTGTTCCCATGTTCTGTTTGAACAACTGCCTCTTGGTCCAGGTACAGATTCCTCATGAGCACAATTAAGTGTTCCAGAATACTCATACTTCACAATATTGTCCATAGCTTGTCATGATCCACACAATTGAAAGTCTTTGCATAGTCAATAAAGCACAGGCAAACATCTTTCTGATATTCTCTGCTTTCAGCCAAGATCCATTGGACATCACCAATGATATCCCTCATTCCATAGCCTAAAATCTAATGAATAGTGGTAGAACACTGTCAGATAGCACCACAATAATGCATATTTAAACATTATGAATACCACCAGAATATTGTTAAATATAGTGCTGGTTGATGAGCCCTTCAAGCTGTAAGGCACTCAAAATAAAACTGGAGAAGAACTGCCTACTCAAAATAGTTTATTGTGATGATAGGCATGGAATAAAACTTTTGGGACATTCATTTGTTGATGAAACACAGCTCAAAATGAGGAGAAACAACTGTAAGCATCCATTAATAGTCAGAACATGGAATGTACTAAATATAAGTCTAGGAAAACTGGAAGTTGTCAACAATGAAATGAAACTCATAAACATCAATATCCTAGGCATTGGATAGTGAGTTGAAATGGACTGGTATTGGCCATTTTGAATCTGACAATCACATAGCTTAGTATGCCAGGAATGATAAAGTGAAGAGGAGTGGTGTCACATTCATCATCAAAAAGAATCATTCAAGATCTAGCTATAAGTACAATGCTGTCTGTGATAGGATAATATCCATATGCCTACAAGGAAGAACGGGAGAAAGATGAGGCTTTTTACTCCTGTCAAGATTTATAGCCTTGGAAACCCTGTACAGGGTCACTATGGATCGGAATCGACTCCACAGCACTTAACAACAACAACAACAACAAGAAAGAACAGTTAATAAAACTTTTATTCAAATTTATGCATCAACCACTAAAGCCATTGATGATGAAATTGAAGAGTTCTAAGGAGCTCTGGTAGCGTAGTGGTTACGAATCGGGCTGCGAACCTTAAGGTCAGCGGTTCGAAACTACCAGCCGCTCCGCGGGAGAAAGATGAGGCTTTCTACTCCCGTAAAGATTTACACCCTCGGAAACCCTGTACAGGGTCGCTATGGGTCGGAACCGACTCGACGGCACTTAACAACAACAACAACAACAACAACCAGCTTCTTCAAGGAGTTCTCTGGTAGTTCAGTGATGACGAATCAGGCTGCAAACCGCAAGGTCAGCAGTTCGAAACAACCAGCTGTTTTGTGGGAGAAAGATGAAGCTTTCTGCTCCCGTAAAGATTTACAGCTTTGGAAACCCTGTACAGGGTCGCTACGAGTTGGAAGGACTCAACAATACATAACAACAACAACTAGCTTCTTCAGTCTCACTGCATTCCAATCACCAGTAATTATCAATATATCTTGACTGCATGTATTGATAATTACTGGTGATTGGAATGCAATGGTTGGAAACAAAGAGGAAGGATCAGTAGTTGAAAAATATGGCCTCAGTGATGGAGATCGCATCATAGAATTTTGCAAGAATAATGCCTTACTCATTGCAAATACCTTTTTTAAACGAAATAGAAGAAAACTATACACATGGACCTCACCAGATGAAACACTCAGAAATCAAATTGGCTACATCTGTGGGAAGAGATGGTGGAAAACTCAGCATGATCAGCCAAAACAATGCCAGGAGCAGACTGTGGAACAAAACATCAATTGTTCATATGCAAATTCAGACTGAAGCTGAAGAAAATGAAAACAAGTACATGAGAGCTAAAATATGACTTAAACATATCCCACCTGAATTTAAATATCACCTTAAGCACAGATTTGATGCATTAAACACTAATGATCAAATACCAGAAGAATTGTGGAATTACATCAAGAACATCATACAAGAATAAAGCAAAATGTCAGTAAGAAGATAAGAAAGACGGAATTGACCAAAATGGATGTCAGGAGAGACTAAATGAGGAGGTAAAAGAGCTGAGCAGAACATTTCAAATGGAATCTCAAGAATACAAAGTCAAGTATTAGAATGAAATGTGAAAAGACTTGGAGTTAGAAAACCAAAAGGGAAGGCTATGTTTAGCATTTCTCAAATGAAAGAACTGAAGAAAAAATTTAAGCCATGAATTGAAATGTTAAAGGATCCTATGGGCAAAATATTAAATTATGCAGAAAGCATCAAAAGAAGATGGAAGGAATACACAAAATCACTGTAGCAAAAAGAAATGGTCAATGTTCAACCATTTCAAGAGGTAGAATATGATCAAGAACTAATGGTACTGAAGGACGAAGTCCAAGTTGCACTGAAGGCATTGACAAAGAGCCAGACTCTGGTAATTGATGGAATACAAATTGAAATGTTTCACCAAATTGATACAGCAGTGGAGGCAGTCAATCATCTATGCCCAGAAATTTGGAAGACCTAGCCGACTGATAAGATGAGATCCATATCTGTCCATTCCAAGGAGAGGTGACCCTATGGAATGTGGAAATCATTGGACAATATCATTATTATGCTATTCAAATAAAATTTTGCTAAAGATAACTCAAATATTGCTTCATTAGCACTTTGACAGAGAACTGTCAGATTCATACAAGGACATGGAATAAATGGTATCATTTCTGATGTCAAATGGATCTCAGCAGAGAATACCAGAAAGGTATTTGCCTGTACTCTATTGACTATGCAAAGGATTTTAACTGTGTGAATCATGACAAACTATGAATACGATTGCAAAAATTAGGTATTCCAGAACACTTAATTGTGCTTCTAAGGAACCTGTACATAGACTAAGAGTCAGTCATTCAAACAGAACAAGTGGACACTGAAAGGTTTCAAATCAGGACAAGTGTATGCCAGGTTTGTATCCTTTCACCCTATTTATTCAACCTGTATGCTGAGCAAATAATCCAAGATGCTGTCTTATATGAAGAAAAACGTGGCATCAGGATTAGAGGAAGGCTTACTAAACAACGAGAAATATGCAGATGATACAACCTTACTTGCTGAAAGCAAAAAGCACTTAAAATACTTACTTCACCGGTAAGTATTTAAGTCCTCTTTGTTCAAACACCATAGCCATCAGCTGGGATTTCACCTTAAAGAAAGCAAAAATCCTCAACACTGAAACAATAAATAAGAATATGATAAATTGATAAGCAAAATAACATGATAAATCGATAAACACTGGACTTCAAACCACAATGTCCTCAGTTCGAGTCCACCAGCCACCCATGGGAGAAAGATGGAAGTTTCTGCTCCTGCAAAGATTTAAGGCCTCTGAAACCCTAGACAGGGTTGCTGTGAGTTAGCACCAACATCACAGCACTTAACAACAACAAAATGGAAAAAAGATTGGAGTTGTCAAAGACTCTATTTTGCTTGGATTCATTCGAAAGCAGCAGTTGAAAAAAAAAAAAAATGACACTAGGCAAATCTGCTGCAAAAAACCTCTCTAAAGTGTTCAAGAGCAAAGATGTCAGTTTGAGGACTAAAGTGAACTTGACCCAAACTATAGTATTTTCAATAGATTCATAGGCATGTGAAAGTTGGACAATGAATAAGGAAGACCGTGGAATTTGAGGTATGGTGTTGAAGAGGAATATTAAAAGTCTAGTGGACTGCCAGAAGAAAAACTTTGTATTGGAAGAAGTACAACCAGAATGCTCCTTAGAAGCCAGGTTGTATACTTCAGACACGTTATCAGGAGGGACCAGTCCTTAGAGAAGGACATCATGCTTTGTAAAGTGGAGGGTCAACGAAAAAAGAGGAAGACCACTGAGATGGACAGTGGCAACAGCAATGGGTTCAAATGTAACAATGATTGTGAGGATGGCACAGGACCATGCATTGTTTTGTTCTGTTGTTCATAGGATCACCATGAATCAGAACTGAATCAACATTACCTAACAACAATGACAAATGATCAAGAACAAATGTCAGAGTCTCTTCTGCCATCTATATTGGTCCTTCTTTCCAGTATATTAAATGACCTTTTGAAAATGTATGATGTTCTTTTTTCAATTTTTTTTTTTCCAAATTTTATTGTGAAGTGAAGATTTACAGAGCTGACAATCAGTTTTGCATTAAATAAGTCATACAGTTCGTTTCTTTTCAAGGATTGAAATGCCCTCCAAGTAACATCATTATTCCACTTCCATCCTTTGATTCTTGCTCCCATTCCACCCTCCTTCCCGACCCTTCTGAACTGCTTCCTTGGGTAAATGCTGCCTTTTTCATCTTGAATGATTGACCGTTCCATGATGAGCATACCTTAGTAGTGCTGTACCTATCTACCACATGGCTGAAAATTGAACCTCAAGTGTGAAGTCACTTCTAAGACCTGAAGAGTGACCAAGGGCCATCCTCCAGTTTCTTTCTGACCATTCAGCCCTGCCTTTTTTTTTCATCATTCTGAGTTTTTCCCCACATTGTCTCCCACTCTTTCAGAGCAGTTGGTAATGGTACCAGCTAGATCTACTGGTCTGAGAGTCATGGAAACTGATATTCACATGTTTCATTAATCCATTGGACTAATTGATTCTAAAGGTCTTCAATATTCATCACTCTTCTTTCCTCCAGAGAGGGAGAGAACAATAGTTATTAAACCTTCCAGGGCATTCTTGTGCTTTTAAGACCCCAGTTGCTAATCACAAAAGGAGGCTGTAGAACATTGTTTTAGTCTATTTTTGTCTTTGTGTGTAAGGTGTGTTTTTTGAAGACAACATATTGAAGTATCGAGTTTTGTCATTGAGTCTATTACTTCCTGTCTCTTGATTGTTGCATTTAATCTCCTTATATTCCGTGCAAATAACAATAAGTATGAATTGGCTATTGTCATTTTGCTGTGTGTGATAATTTTTGTTTTGTTTTTTATTTATTTTGGTGCTGCTGGGTTTTTTTGTTTCACATAATTTTCTGTGCTGAGTTCATTTTCTTTGTGTATTTTCCCATTATTGTCTTCATTGCTGTTGTTTCAATGTTTATCTTTGTAATTTTACTCTTTTTTGTTTTCATGTGAAGGTATGTTAATTTTGTTTGCGATTGTTGTTGCTAAGTATCTGCGAGTCAGTTCTATTTCATAGTGACACTGCATAGGCTTTCCAAGACTGGAAATCTTTGTGGAAGGAGAAAGCATCACCTTTCTCCCATAGAACTGCTGGTAGGTTCAAACCGCCAACCTTGTGATTTGCAGTCCAATGCTTATCCTACAGAGCCATATAATTTATTAATTTATTCCCCAATTGAAAGCAGTGTATTTTATCTTTATATGTATTGGACTTCCTCACCGTTTGGAAATTGGGTCAGGATACTGTTCTCTCCTTTTGATTTGTAGTTGTCTTTATTATAAATTGATATCTCTAGTTTCTTATTTTAAGTCCTGGTGTGGTGCTGTAGGATAAGAACTGGACCAAAAGGTCAGTTTGAAATGACAGGCTGGCAGTTCAAACTCACCAGCCACTTCTCAGAAACCCTATACAGGGTTGCTATGAGTCATAACCAGCTCAATGACAGTTAACAACAAAAACAAGGCTTTAGATATTTGGATATATCTATGTATGGATTGAATTCTGGGTTTTGTTATCTCAGGTTGTTGACTACATGAGTCAGAAGATCGCATCCTGACATCTCACCAATAAACTTGGAACTTGTCCACTTCTACTACTGTGGGCCACCACTCATTTCAGTGCCTAGAAAAGGACTTCAGTATAGCAGCACCACTTCTGGCTTGCTGACACAGTTTACCTCTCTCCTTTTTTCACTGCACTTGTTTAGTTTCTTCTCCTAGTAAGCATTCAATTGACTTCTCTATCCCATTCTCTAAAACTCAGGGTTCAAGGACTATCATCTGTATCTGTTTCATTTGGTCTTCCATCATTGTTGTAGAATGTCTACATTCTTGATGTCCTCCAACAACCCTTCTAGTCTTAGGTCATTAGTGTCTAATGCATCAGATCTATTCTTGAGATGGTCTCTTAATTCAGGTGGAATATACTCAAGATCTTATTTTGGTTCTTGTGGACTTGTTTTTTCTCCAGCTTCAGCCAGAACTTGCATATGAGTAATTGATGGTCTGCTCCACAGTTGGCCCCTGGTTTTGTTTTGGCTGATGATATTGAGCTTCTCCATCATCTCTTCCCACAGATGTAGTTAATTTGATTCCTGTGTATTTCATCTAGACAGGTCCAATTTCCTTTTATGTTATTGAAAAGGGTATTTGCATGACATATCAGACAAGGGACTAATTTCTAAAATATATAGGAAACTACAAACCCTCTGCAAGAAAAAGACAAGTTACCCAATTAAAAAATGGACACAGGACATGAACAAACATCTAACCAAAGAAGACATTCGGGCAGCCAACAATCATATGAAGAAATGTTCACTATCATTAGCCATTTGTTGTTGTTGTTGTGAAGTGCCATCGAGTTAGTTCCAACCCATAGTGACACTGTACACAGTTTCCTGGGAGCAGCTGGTGAGCTTGAACTGCCGATCTTGTAGTTCAAACAGCTTTGCAGTCTGGCGCATTAACTGACAGTGCCACACCAGGACTCTCTCATTAGCCATTAGAGATATGCAAATTAAAACAACAATATGATATCATCTTACACCAGCAACAACAGCAAAGTTAAAAAATGCAGTGGACGAAAAGCTTTACCAGTCATTTTGTTGTTGTTGTTGTTGTTTTATTCTTTTTCTGAGTGCCTTCCAACATGAAGTTTGGCCATCTTGGACTCCAAGGAGCCCTCTGGCTGCACTTCTTCCAAATGGATCTATTGGTTCTTTTGGTAGCCCATGGCACTTTCAATATTCTCCTCCAACACCATAACTCAAAAGCATCAATTTTTCTGCAGTCTTCCTTATTCACTCTCCAGCTTTCACATGCATATGAGGTTCTTGAAAATACCATGGCTTGGGTCAGGCACACCTTAGTCCTCAAGCTGACATCTTTGCTCTTCAACACTTTAAAAAGGTCTTGTGCAGCACATTTGCCTAATGCAATACGTCGTTTGATTTCTTGACTGCTGCTTCCATGAGTGTTGATAGCTGACCCAAGAAGAATGAAGTCCTTGACAACTTCAATCTTTTCTCCATTTATAAGAATGTTGTTTATTGGTCCAGTGGTGAGGATTTTTGTTTTCTTGACATTGAGATATAATCCATACTGAAGGCTGTGCTCTTTGATCTTCATCAGTAAATGCAGAGAGAGAAGATGGAAAAGCTCCATATCATCAGTCAAAGGCCAGGGACAGACTATGAAACAGACCATCAATTACTCATAAGCAAAATCAAACTGAAGCTGAAGAAAATGAAAACAAGCCCACAAAGCGAAACTATGACCTTGAATATATCCCACCTGAATTTAGAGATTATGTAAAAAACAGATTTGATACATTAAACACTAAAGACCAAAGACCAGAAGAGTTGTGGGATAACGTCAAGAACATCATACATGAAGAAAGCAAAAAACTCATGGAGGTAGTGACTCTAAATACCAACAGAGTGGGAAGGAGTCTTCACATTAAGTATCAATGCTATCCCCTTTGTACACAGGACAGATAGGGATGGGCAATTTAGACACTGGCTACCTAAAATGAGGGGCCAATAAAGGCATGAAGTGACTGGCTTACAAGGTTTCAAGGGGGAGTTTAGTTTAATAGTGTATGGGGGAAGAAAGAGTCACCACTGAATAGTTTTCATCTTGTCAAGATGGGTCTTATTAAAAGAGATGGGGATAAGGTTCTTATGATTCAATAGTGAGTAATTGTGATCATGACTAATTGCAACTGTCACAATTGTAAGATAGAAGTTTTGTAACAAAAACAGGAAAGTATTTAATCTTACAGTCCAAAAACAAAGGACCCTAGGACCATCAAGGGAGAAGAGCACGAGTGGAATGTGGGACTATATCCAGAGAAGCAGTGATACCAGAGATGGAGGCAGAGATGGGGACATGGAGAGAGAGAACAGCTGAGGACTCTAGATTCATGGGAAGAGAGGGACTAAGAGCTGGTGGCTAGGAGGCCAACTTGTAGAATGGGCCTTTTGATGGTGTAAATTATTATATATGCCTGAGTTTAAAAAAAAAAAAATTTTGCTTAAGTGAATAGAGAGAACTACTGTTAACTGATGGTACATGGAGGGGATTATAATCATTATAATGAAACAAGGTGTATGATTTGTTGACAGTAGAGCTGATGATCAGCCCTGTAAACTTTCACTCAATCCACACACAAAAAACTTGTTAAAAAAAAAGAGGGGTGGGGTGGGGTATTTGCAATGAAGAAGTCATTAGTCTTGCAAAATTCTATCATGCGATCTCCAGCATCATTTCTATCACTAAGGCCAAGTTTTCCACTACTGATCCTTCCTCTTTTTTTCCAACTTTTGCATTCCTATCATTTGTAATTATCAATGCATCTTGATTGTATGTTTGATCAATTTCAGAATGAAGAAGTTGGTAGAATTCTTCAATTTCATTGTCAACTTGCTTTGGTGGTTAGTGTGTAAATTGAAATAATAGTGATATTTTATGTGTTCCATTTCTTTTTTGACAACTTTCAATTTTCCTAGATTCATACTTTATACAATCTACATTTTTATTATTAATGGATATTTGCAACTGCTTCTTCTCATTTTCAGTAGTTCACCATTAGCTAATGAAAGTTCTGAAAGTTTAATTCCATCCATGTCATTAAGGTCTATCTTACTTTGTGGACGAAAAGCTTTACCAGTCATTTTGTTGTTGTTTTATTCTTTTTCTGAGTGCCTTCCAACATGAAGGCCTCATCTTCTGGCACTATATCTGACAACGATCTGCTGTTTTTCATAAGGTTTTCTATGGCTAACCATTCTGAAGTGGTCCTCCTCTGCTTCTTCCTAGTATGTCTTTGTCTGTAAACTCCACTGAAACTTGTCCACCAAGGGTGATCCTGATAATATGTTAAATACCAGTTACATAATTTTCAGCATCACAGCAACACACAAGCCACCAGAGCAACATAAACTGGCAAACTATTGGAGGTGCACAAGGGTAGATGGGGTGAGGGACGGGGGCTTGGAATAACTAAGGGAGCCAGTGATAAAAATAAATAAATAAAGGCATATCTTCCAAAGATACATTTATCTGGATGTAGAAATTCCCTCAGTATGCCAAGAATGAAATATAGGAGGCCAATTCCTCAGTTCTTAGGGCAGCCACTTAGGCCTGGAGCTTCCTAGCTGCTCACCTCTGGCTGCAACAGCCTCATTCATTTACTGGAATTCATATAACAAATATTAACATTTTTCCATTTGTGTAACGATGTAAAAGAAGATTGGGAAGCCCTCACTTGGAAAATAATGTTTTCTATACATCCCAAGAATCAAGTAATTAATAATCACCGACAAGTCTACCTTATCTAGAATGCAAGTAAATGGAATTTCACAAGTATTTGTCAAAGAAACATTTTCAACTGCCTAACAAATGAGCACCATTAACAAGCATTGCTTCTGTTGTTAGTTCCCATCCATTCTACCTGATCCACGTGTGCAGAGTACAACTTTTCTAGGTTGTGACCTTTCTGAAGCAGATTGCCAGATCTGTCTTCAGAAGACCCTGTGGGTGGGTTTGAACTGCAAACCATTCAGTTAGTAGGCAAGCACTTAATCATTTGTGCCACCAGGGACTTCTTCATGAACAAGCATAGCTTTTCAGAAGGATTGACTTCAAAGAGATCCTAGGCATTGATGCATTTTGCACAATCATGCTTCTGCTACTTTGAAAATATTAAGTTTTAATTATGAACTACAAACAACTTTAAATTTCAATGCAATACTGACTATGAAAAGGAATCCTTTGATTACATAAAGAAATTGTTTTAACTGGTGATGAGAATGCCAAGCAACATTTGTACAAGCACTTTTTGATACCTGTCATGGGTTGGGTTGTGTCTCCCCAAAACACATGTCAACGTGGCTGGGCCAGGATTCTTAGTCATTTGACAGTAATATAATGATGTAATCCACCCTCCCATGATGTGATCTGATGTGATCAGACCTGATCTGATGTAGTTATCCCATATGTTGTAAATTCTCACTTCTATCATGTTAATGACACCGAATGCAATCTACAGGATTAAGTTGTATCTTGAGATCATCTTTTCTGAGATATAAAAGAGAGTATACAAGCAAGCAGAGTTCAGAAGGACCTTTATCACCAATAAAGAAGTAGAGTGTGTCCTTTGGCTCTGGGATCCCTGAAGTGTGAAGCTTCTAGATCCAGAGGAAGATTAATGCCAAGATGCATGGCGATCACCAAGGAATGTTAGACCTTTGAGGCTGAAAGGAGACAAAGAACTTTCTTCAGAGCCAAGAAAAAGAGAAAGCCTTTAGACTGTTGTTACTACATGTCCTTGAATCAGTTCTGACTCCTAGCAACCCTATACAGAGTTTCCAATGAACTCTGAAAGGTGGGTGGTGGGTTTGCACCACTGATCTTATGACAAGCAGTCCAGTGCTTATACTCCAGTGCCCACCAGGAACTTGGACTACTAGCCTCCTAAACTGTGAGAGAATGCATTTCTGTTGGTTAATGCCATCCATTTGTGGCATTTTTGTTACAGTAGCACCACGTAACTAAGACAATGCCCTTTCCTATGTTAACAGGTCGATTTTCAATAATCCATATCAAAAACATGGGAAATTTTGAAACAACAATGCTTACTTGATAACTTTTAAATGTTACTGTTTCCAGAATTGTCACAACTTCTAGAAGGAGGATAAACTGATAATTGAGAACAATGTTAACTAAATTACCAAAAGACAAAAATGTTCATATAAGAGAAAAAATAAAACATTAGTTGGAAGAAAGTACTTCTAGGTGAAGAACTCAGAATGATTTTTATTTTTATTATTATTCTCAATTGCATTACAGGTTAATTGTCTATGCTGAGCATATCTTACTTTTATAATCAGGGAGAAAAATAAATGGAAAAAATTCCATTTCCTGAAACCCAATTATTATTCTTCAAAGAACATTTCTTTAGGAGATAATTTAAAATGAAGACAAAGATTTATATAAAGATGCTCCCATAATGTACTCATGGTGGTGGTAGTGGTGGTGGTGTGCTATGGAGTCAGTTCCAACTTATACCGACCCTGCACAGGGTTTCTGAGGCTGTAAATCTTTACAGCAGCAGAAAGTCTCAACTTTCTCCCATGGAACGGCTGGTAGTTTCAAACTGCTGACCCTGAGGTTAGCAGCCCAACTCATACCTCTACACTACCAGAGCACTTTTAACATACTCACTAACCTGGCTATAATTAAGAAAAAAGGAAAAAAATGTTGACGAAGATATGAAAGAATTGGAGGTCTTATCCATTAATGCTGGGAATGTTAAAAGGTGCTGCTGCAGTGGAAAGCAGTTTGGTGGATCCTCAAGTGAAACACGATTACCATGTGGCCCAGCAATTGCATTCTTAGCTATACAGCCAAAAGAACTGAAACAGGTGTTCTGCAAATATGTGTACACAAGTCCAGAGCAGCATTATTCACAATAATTAAAAAATGGATACAAACCAAATGTTCATCCAATGATTAATGGATAAACTTAGTGTGATATATACATACAATGGAGTCTTATTCCACTGTTAAGATGAAAAGAAATCCTGATACATGCCAGGACATGGAGACTCTCTACTTTGTCTATGAATTGGAAGCAGACTGAACTAGAGAGTTACTGTTCATTTCTTTATGCATGACATGATATGCAATTATATAGGAGAATGTCTTATTCTTAGGAGATGCAAGCTGATGTATTTAAGGTGAAGTTGTCATGATGGTTCCAATTTATTATTAAAATGTATATGCATATCTAAATCTTTATGCATATGTGTATATATACAAAGCAAAAATGGAGAAATGTTACCAATTATTTGTCCTTTGTACTATTTGTTCCAATTTTTGTGTATAAAATCGTTTGTAGTAAAAGTCATGGGCAAACAATGTTCTTATAAAAATATTCACAGATACCTAGCTTTCATTCCATGCATTTGATTTAGACCCTAGTATATTCTGCATCTTTTTAGAAGCAGAATTGTTATCCTATCTTGTCTGATATCATTTACTGGATTTTATTTTTATGTGTACTTTGGGATTTGGGAGATTATATTAGATATGTTTCTTGATGAAAGAGATGTGCAATTATTGAAAATTGAGTATGAACATTATCCTTTAGAAATCTTTCCATATCTATCATTTCTAATCAGAGTAGGGTTTATAAATTAAACATATCCTTTGAATCTGCTCATACGTTATACTATATGTGCATGTATTTAAACCACAATCTAGCATTTATACTTAAAATATTATTATGGTAGAAGGTTCTCATTCTTGATTGTTTCTAAAGAGTTGTAAGTTACTGGGACTCTATTTAAAAAAGAAAAGAAAAAAAAAAAATCTAAGTTAGTAGTCTTCCCTTGCTGTACCACTACCCAGAAAACAAATTTTCAAGGCAATCCTACCTATATCACCATTGCCTTTTAAATTATTTCTGAGGTGGTCTAAGGTTTTTAGGAATGAATTTTTCCTTATGAACCTGGATGACATGGACAAGAGTCTGGTGGATTGCTCAACTTGTTCTCCCCTCCCCTGCTTCATGCAGCAGAACAATCTGACAAGAAGGAAAGTCCATCCAAAGTGTGGCATCAGGTGCTCTGATTAGAAGGCAAGACCACCTCTCCCATGCCATCATTTCCCAAAGTATGACCTGCAGATCTAATAACTATTCCTTGAAAAACATAATCCTAAAAACATAATCTGGGTTAATCCAAACTAAATTTATGGTTTTACTTCAGGATCTTATAGAATGTTTGATATATGCGTACCAATAATGAGTACTTAGTTGAACTCCACTGGGGGATACCCCATTTGCAAAATACAAAGCCCAATGCCATCATCAATTCTGACTCACAGAGATCCTATAGAACACAGTAGAATTGTCCCATAGTGTTTCCAAGACTGTAAAACTATAGGGAAGCAGACCATCATATCTTTCAACTTCAGAGAGCTGTTGTTGTTAGATTCCATTGATTCGGTTCCCACTCATAGAGACATTATGCACAACAGAATGAAACACAGCCCAGTCATGCCCCATCCTGACCATCATTGTTAAGCTTGAGTCCATGGCTACTGCACTGTGCAAATCCATCTCATTAGGGTTCTTCCTCCACTTTACCAATCATGATGTCCTGCTCCAGTGACTGGTCCCTTCTGATAATATGTCTGAAGTATGACAGATGTATTCTGGCCATGCTGGCTTCTAAGGAGTATTCTGGCTGTACTTCTTCCAACACAGACTTGTTTGTGTTTTTGGCAGTCTATGATACTTTCAATATTCTTTTCCAACACCATAACTCAAAAGCATCAATTCTTTGATCTTCAATATTCATTGTCCAACTTTCACATGCACATGAGGCTACTGAAAATACATCTTAACTTCAAACGGAAATCTTCACTCTTGAACCTCTGTCAGTTCCCTGTCAATATACTGCAGCCATTTTTGAATCATCTTTAGCAAAAATTTACTTGCATGTGGTACTAATGATATTGTCCAATGAGTTTGGCATTCCATTGGGTAATCTCTCTTGGGAATGGGTACAAGTGTGTATCTCTTCCAATCAGCTGGCCAGGTAGCGGTCTTCCAAATTTCTTGTCATAAATGAAAGAGCCTCCAGTGTTGTATCAGTTTGTTAAAAGATCTCAATTTGTATTCCATCAATTCCCAGAGTCTTTTTCTTTGTGAATGACTTCAGTGCAACTTCTTCCTTCAGTGCCACTGGTTCTTGAGCATATGCTACTTTTTGAAGTGATTGAACATCAACCATTTATTTTTGGTACATTGACCCTGTATATTCTTTCCATCTTCTTTTTGTGCTTTTTGCATCAGTCAATGTATTGCCCATGTTGTTATTGTTGTTAAGTGCTGATGAGTCAGTTCTGACTCATATCGACCCTGTATAGGGTTTCCAAGGAGTGGCTGGAGTTTTTGAACTGCCAGCCTTACAGTTTGAACCAACTTTATGGTCCAGCATATTACCCTGCAGTGCTACATCATAGAATCCTTAAACATTGAAACTTGAGGCTTAAATTATTTTCTTTAGTTCTTTCAGCTTGAGAAATGCTGATGGTGCTCAGCTACCACTATCAATGACTCTGAAAGGAATCACATTAAAAGGTCCAAGATAGAGTGGCAGACTATATGGACTAAAACTCAAATTAAAAAAAGAAAACAGTGACAGTTTCCACTGAAAACCAAACAGCAGTGCAAAATGGACATAGACGGCCCTAAACTGTTTATCACTAGGAAAAAGGGCTCAATGTGGACTGTGGAGTGGGTCCAGCAGACTAAAAAGTAAATAGGCCAAAAATTAAATACTGAGTTATGTCATAATGACTAACAGTGGCATTTTGAAATTTCTCAGACAGAAGAGTGGAAAGGAAAGCCCATCTCCTGATCACATCTACCTGGAGGCAATCAGAAAGCATAAAATATAGCAAAATACACACCCATCTAAGTATTAAGGCCATAGCTAGCTCCTAAATATGCCCAAAAAACAGAAACAGATGACCATGTCTGCACATGTCCAGAAATGAGATAAAGTGACTGAGGCAAATGAGCTGGAAGTAGACCTACACTCCATACTGGAAGGTGGGCAGGCTTTGGAAATGCCTAAGAAGGAATTCTGAAAAATGATTATACAATGTATCAAAACACTATATAATGGAATTGGGAAAAATAAGAAAGAAGTCAGTAAAGCACTACAGGAACAATCAAATAAAATAGATATAGCATTGGAAACAATTCAACACCTACAGAAAGAGGTCCAAACAATTAATAATAGAATATCAGAAATGGACAATACACTGAAAGGGCAGAGGAATAGAATTGTAGAGCTAGAAGCCAGAACTACTGAGCTAGAAGATAAATCTCTCAACACTGCTAAGATAGAAGAGCAAGCACAAAAAAAGGGGGGGGGGGGAATCTGAAGAAGGCCTAAAATTCATGTTGGACAACATAAAGAGGAATAACATAAGAGTAATTGGCATTCCAGAACAGGAACAATCACACAAGTCCACAGAGGACATAGTTGAAGAGCTTCTGGAAGCAAACTTCCCTAACATCCTGAAAAGTGAAAAGATAAGCATTCAAGAAGCTCAACGAACCCCAGGATGGATAGACTTTAAAAGACAATCACCAAGACATATAGTAATCAAGCTCTCCAAAATCAAAGATAAGGGCAGAATCCTGAAAGCAGCTAGGGAAAAGAGAAGTGTAACATACAAAGGCAAGCAAATCAGAGTAAGCTCGGATCTCTCAGCAAAAACCATTCAGGCAAGAGGGCAGTGGGGAAACATATATAAAACCCTGAAAGAAAAAAACTGCCACCCAAGAATCCTCTACCTAGCAAAGCTGTCAATCAAATACGATGGTGTAATCAAAATATTCCATGATAAACAGAAGCTAATGGATATTGCCAAAGCCAACACTGCTAAGAAAAACATCCTAAAGCAAGTTGTGTGGACTGAGAACCAACAAGAACAAACAACAACCAGAAAATGACTTATGTGGCAGCATCACCCTGACATCAATAGACAAATGGAAGAGTCAAGAACAGAATAAAAATATAAGAACAGAGGATGTGGGAGGTCAGTCTGTGATCAAAACAATTACAACATGAAAGAAGGTAAACACAGAGGAACAGAGATCCAGGTGGTGAGAAAGTCAGGTAGATTACAAGATAAAATAGTGTGTTTTAAATGGAGGGAAGATTTAAGGGATTATAAGATAACCACAACCGTGGGGTTGGAGTAGGGGGTCTGATTCAGGTGTTGGGGAGGGCAATACAAAAAGGGGGAGGAGGCAGAAGAACAAGATAGATAGGGAAACACTGAGACAGTTGTGCATGGCCTAAGTGGAACAGAGGTAAATAGTGATGCATGCTCAACCTTGGAACAAACAGGACTCTGTGATACAGGGCTCTAGGCATAGTTGGAAGAAGGGAAATAATATTAAAATGCTTGACTGTCTTATGTATATTGGTTTCCCTTGCCTACTATTGTAAAATAGATACTTGAGTGGGATAGAAAGGAATGTTGGCAAACATGATTACAGAAAACTTGTAAGTCTGTCTTCAGCCTGTAACTGATTGGAATACCTAAAAGGGGTTCTAGAACTTGCCCAGTGAAACAGGCCTCTTGAAAAGCCATTGCAGAGTATAGGACCTTAGGTGGAATCCTGAGTTCCATCCAGAACCTTCTGAGGTGGGACATTCCCACTGGCAAGGACAAGCAGACCAGCCTGGAACAGCTAGAGTGACAGAAGATACATCTTCAAAGAAAGATCATCAGGAAAAACCCCAAACCAAAATGTCAGCATGACTGGCTACTCAAGAATAAGCAAGCTGTTCACCAGGAAGCCATCAAGGCAAGTAATCAAGTTCCTTCAGGACAAACTCCCCTCTAAAACAGAAACTCAAAGGGAACACATGAACAGTCACGTAAGCTTGCTGGTGACCACACTGGTCTATTGGTGAGCGGAAGGGGGGAAAGGCAGCAATGAAGAAATAGACTGAGTTCAACCACAGTCCATTGACTCCCATTCACCTGGAGATGAGAGAGAGAAGAGGAAGGGCTGGTTGTTCCAAAGTGTGGTGAGACCTGAGGACACTTGAGTCCATGGACAAGGACGTAGTCACAGAGGGCTAGAGCTGAGAGTGAAGCATCCAGCTGATATGAAGTGAAGGGAGATGCACAAGAACACCCAAACTTGCAGACAGTATCCATTTGACCTAGCCTCGATGACTTGATAATCAGGACATTACTAGAGGAAGATCACAAAAAAAATTTTTTTTTAATTTTTGATAAAGGAAACAAGGGTAAATTGCTATAATTTGATGAACCTGACCTATACTCATGGAAGTAGAAACTCTAAATACCAACAGAGAGGGAAGGAGTCTTCACATCAAATATCAATGCTGTCCCCTCTGTATATAGGGTGGATAGGGACGGGCAACTTAGACACTGGCTACCTAAAATGAGGGGGCAATAAAGGCATGAAGTGACTGGCTTACAAGGGGGGAAAGAAAGAGTCCCCACTGAATAGTTTTCATCTTGTCTAAATGGGTCTGGTGAAAAGAGATGGGGATAAGATTCGTATAATTCTATCATGACTAATTGCAACTGTCACAATTGTAAAGGTAGAAGTTTTGTAACAAAAACAGGGGAGTGGTTAATCTTACAGTCCAAAAACAGAGGACCCTAGGACCATCAAGGCAGAAGAGCACAAGCAGAATGTTGGACCTTATCCAGAGAAGCAGCAACAGCAGAGATGGAGACAGAGATGGGGGCATGGAGTGAAGGAGTGGCTGAGAATTATATATTCATGGGAAGAGAGGGACTAAGAGCTGGTGGCCAGGAGGGAGACTTGCAGAATGTGCCCTTTGGAGGTGTAAAATATTATATATGCATGAGTGTGTGTGTGTGTGTGGGGGGGGGGGTTGTTTGTAAAAAAAAAAAAAAAAGCTAAAGTGAAGAGAGAAAAATACTGTTAACTGATGGTACATGGAGGGGATTTTAACTATTGTAATGAAATAAGGTGTATGATTTGTTGAACGTAAAACTGATGGTCTGCCCTGTAAACTTTCACTCAATTTACATTAAAAACCTTAAATAAAAAATAAAAAGACCGGGTTTACTGATCAGAAAGAGACTGAAGGAATCCGAGACCATGGCCACCCTGCAGGTCTGAAAAGGAATTCACCCTCATGGCCCAACTTTAACCAAACAGTAGATAGGTAATGGGGAGGAGGGTCAGCAACACTAGTAAGGTATGCTCACTATGAATGATGGAATGTTCAATCATTCAAAACCAAAAGGGCAACATTTACCTAAGGACAAAGTTGAGAAGGGCTGGGAAGGAGGGTAGAATGGAAATAGGAACCACAGGGAGGAATTGAGTAGCTGTTGTTGTTTGGAGGGGATTGCTATCATTGAAGCAAAAGTAAATGTATGATTTGTTTAGTGTAAAACCAATGATCTTGTCTATAAACCTTCACTCAATCCACAATAAAAAGCATTTTTATAAAAAAGAAAGAAAGAAAAGAGTATATGAGACCCATCAATCTGTCTGTTCGTCATGCTATGAATACTGTGTGCTGCTACGATGCTGAAAGTTACACTATCGGTATTTTAGATATAAGTAGCATCACCAATGGTTTCAGCAGAACTTTCAAACTTAGATTAACTAGAAAGAAAGACCTAGATAGATCTACTTCCAAAAATTAGCCAATGGATAACAACCCTATGGATAGCAATAGATATTATCCAATATGGTGCTGGAAGATGACATTCAAAGTGCGCAGCAAGACCAGACACCTTTTCATGCTATTTGTTATACAAGGGTTCAGAGCCAACTCAATGGAGAGTAGCAACAACATATACAAAGTAGGTGTTTCACAGATAGGAAAACCAGACACAGGCTCAGAAAGGTTAAATCACTTATGTAGGGTCCCAGTGTCTTGAAATAACAGTCATTATTCTAATCTAGGTCTGATCCCAAAGACCATGAGGAAATAGAAATAGATTTTTTAAAAATCTGGACAGAAAATAGCTTTACACAGTCTAATGATAATCTAAACTCCACAACAATGGATTTATGGATAAATGGTCACTGAGCCTCTCTGCAACTGGCTTTAACTGAAGCTACCCCTGCAGGTGGTTCTCTAAGCTCTGGCTCAGAGGATGTCCAGCCATTCACTTTGAAATCTAACCACCTCCATTATCTGTACATCATGAGGATGGAGAGATAGGACATCTTCCTTGCACTCCAAAATGTCTTTTCCTCATTGCCGCTCAGCAGAGCTGGCACAGGTCTTTGAATCACTGGCCAAACTCTCACATCAGAATGTTAAGGGAAGCATCCCAAAGGACCCAAGAGAGGGTGAGCTTAGTGGAAAAATACCAACTCTGCCAGAAACCACAGGCTATGCAATCTGAGACATCATTAAAAAATAATAATCACTTGGGATTATTCTATCATTCAGAGATCCTGGGGTCCCTAGTTTGCCTACTAGAAGATAAAGAACTAGTTTTCCTAACACTTCACAAACTTCTGACTTCCTATACATCCATTCCAAGACAAAATGCAAGAAGAAATTGTCAAGGCTTAAAAATGATTCTGAGTTTTTTCAATCCCAAAACTGTTCAGTAGAAACATAAAACTAACCACATATGCAATTAAAAAATTTCCAGTAGACACGTTTAAAAAAGTGAAATTAATCTTAATTTAAATAATTAAATACTTAATTATTTAGCCCAATATATTCAGCATTTTATCACTTCCACATTGTGATTGAACAGAAAAAAAAATTGTTCTGAGATATTTTACATTCATTTTTTCCTACAATTATTATTTGAACAGAACAAAGGGCTACTGAATTGTTTAAAATCAGGAAAGATGTGTGTCAGGGTTGTATCCTTTCACCATTCTTATTCACTCTTTACACTGAGAAGATAATCCAAGAAACTGGAATAGATGAAGGAGAACATGGCATCAGAACTGAAGGAAGACTCATTAACAACCTGTGATATGCAGATGGCACAACCTTGCTTAGTGAAAGCAAAGAAGACTTGAAATACTGACTGATGAAGATCAAAGATCACAGCTTTCAGCATGGATTGAACCTCAATTAAAGGAAAGGAAAATCCTCACAACTGGACCAATAAACAACATCATGATAAATGAAGAAAAAAAATGAAGTTGTCAAGGTTTTCATTTTACTTGGATCAACAATCAGTGCCCAGAGAAGCAGCAGTCAAGAAATCAAATAACATATTGCATTGGGCAAATCTGCTGCAAGAGAACTCTTTATAACATTAAAGAGCAATGAAGGGGATGGGGGTGGAAGAACAAGGTAAATAGGGGAACACTGAGACAGGTTTGCATTGGCTAAGTGGCACAGAGGTAATTAGTGATGCATGCTCAACCTTGCAACAACAGGGTTATGTGATACAAGGATCAAGGCATAGCTTGAAGAGGGGAAATAATACTAAGATGTTTGACTGTCTTATAAATATTAGTTTCCCTTGCCTACTATTGCAAAATAGATACTTGAGTTGGATAGAAAGGAATGTTGGGAAACATGATTACAGAAAGCTTGTAAGCCCATCTTCAGCCTATGACTGAATTGGAATACATAAAAGGGGTTCTAGAACTTGCCCAGAGAAATAGGCTTCTTGCGGAACCTTTGCAGTGTGGGGGAAGATAGAGCCCCCACTGAATAGTTTTCATCTTGTCTAAAGGGCCTGGTGAAAATAGATGGGGATAAAATTCTTATGATTCACTAATGAGTAATTGTTATCATGGCTAAGCTCTCACAATTGTAAAGGTAGAAGTTTTGTAACAAGGGTGGGGAGTAGTTAATCTTACAGTCCAGAAACAGAGGACCCTAGGACCATCAAGGGAGAAGAGCACAAGCAGAATGCTGGACCTTATCCAGAGAAGCAGCAACACCAGAGATGGAGACAGAGATGGGGACATGGAGAGAGGGAGCGGCTGAGGACTCTAGACTCATGGAAAGAGAGGGACTGAGTGCTGGCAGCCAGAAGGAAGGTTTGCAGAATGTGTTCTTTTGTTGTTTAAATTATTATATATTCCTGAGTGTTTTGGGTTACATTTCCCCATTCTCAGCTCCCCCCAAAATAAAAGGAAAACAGAGGGAATGGAAGCAAATATTGTTGAATGATGTTGCATGGAGGAGATTGTGGTCATTACAATGAAACGATGGTGTAAAGCCAATTGTTCCCATGTAAACTATCACTCAGTTCACAATAAAAAATTAAAAACAAAAAGCAGTGAGGACTAAGATGAGCCTGACCCAAGCCATGGTATTTTCAATCACCACATATGCATTTGAGAACTGCCCAGTGAATAAGGAAGACCAAAGAAGAATGGATACATTTGAAATATGGTGTTGGTGAAGAATATTGAAAATACCATGGACTTCCAAAACAGTAAACAAATCTACCTTGGAAGCAATACAGTGCAAATATCCCTTGGAAGAAAGGATGGTGAGACTTTGTTTCATGTGCTTTGGACATGTTATTAGGAGGGACCAATCACTGGAAAATGACAATATGTTTGGTAAAGCAGGAAGTCACAGAAAGAGGAAGACCCTCAATGAGATGGATTGATCCAATGGGTACAACAATGGGTTCATACATAAAATTGTGAGAATGATATAGGGCCTGGCAGTGTTTCTTATTTGTATATCAGAGAGGAGAAAGAGTTTAAGGGGCTTGGCAAGTATACAACAAATTTGAGGGGAACCGAAAATGTATATAAATCAAGGGAGTTTTGTATTTTGTCATATTCTACTTTGTTCTGAACTCTACCAAAAGTTGTCCACCATTTTGGAAAATTACTTCTCTCATTGACATGCTCCACCTATATCAGATATCCTCTGTAGCTGCCACATTTCCATGGGTTCTAAACATAGTCAGAGCATCTGACTACTCCATGATCTCTTCTAAGGACATCCCATACAAGCGTTTGCATATTAAAATACATAGTATTTTATTATCAACTATTTTCCTTTTGGAGTCCTGGTATGGCACTGGAGGATAATACGCTGGGCCACAAGGTGGGTTTGAAGCACAAGGTCAGTGGTTCGAACTCACCAGTCACTCCTTGGAAACCCTATACAGAGTCACTGTGAATTGTAACAGTCTTAAAATCACTTAACAACAACAACATTTTCCTTTTATTTCTCTTTATAGTAGAGCAGGCACTTTGAAATTATATTTTCCGGTAGATTATTCAATCCATTTATTTTATTCCGCAATTGTAAAAGGGTATTAAAAATACTTTCTGTTGAAAGAAAGCACTGTGTCTGGTGGATTGAGAGCCACTGCTCTAATAAAAAGGGAGTCCTGGTAGTGCTGTTTTTAAGCACTCAGCTACTAAGCAAAAGGTGGTAGTTCAAACCCACCAACTGCTCTGCGAGAGAAAGAAGAGGTAGATGGTCCTGTGAAGATAGCAGTATTGGAAGCCCTTTGTAGCAGCTACACTCTGTTCTATATGGTCCCTATGAATTGGGATCAGTTGGACAACAACCAGTTAAGGGCTCTAATAAGAAACATACTTGTTTAAGCCAATGAAGACTGCCACCTGCAGGGAAGAAAGTGAACTGAGGCTGAGTCACAGAAACACACCAGGAACAGAGGAGGCAGAGTCAGTCAATAGGACAGGAAAGACCTCCTTCAATCAAAGACATACTTTGCACCTACTAAGTGAAAAGTACTATACTAGGAGATAGGTCTACAACAGTGACCTAAGAAGCATGGATCTGCTGGCAAGGAACTCAGAGTCTAGTTAGAAAACAGATGTGCATCTTGGGAAGTGGAGATCAGACTAGAATGCACAAGAATAATCAGTTGGCCAGAGCTACTGCACTCCCAACCCATTTCAAATGTACCAATCAGCAGCATATTCAGGCTAAATCACCTAGGAAAACATAGCATGGGTGCTAAATTTTCTGCACATGTTTTGTATTTTTTCAATATGTACACCAACATAAAAAGTTTGCACAAAAATGTACACAAGTAATATATAAATACTACGTTCATAAAATAAAATTTTTAAATTAAATAAACCAAAAAATCTTCTTGACCCTTCTTAAAAAAGGATTATTATAAGTATAGAATATGTTCCTTCCAAACACATTTTACATTTATCTACATATGTATATAGATAAAAATAGCATGCAAGTGTAAATTACTACAATTTGAGAGCTTGACCTATACTTATGGATGTTGTTGTTGTTGTTGTTGTTATGTGCCGTGGAGTCGATTCCGACTCATAGCGACCCTGCACAGGGTTTCCGAGGCTGTTAATCTTTACGGGAGCAGAAGGCCTCATCTTTCTCCTGCGGAACCGCTGGTAGTTTCGAACTGCTGACCTTACGGTTCGCAGCCCGATTCGTAACCACTACGCTACCAGAGCTCCTTAGTGGCTTGAAATGACAACTGAAAGAGAAGGCGTCCTCACACCAAGGATCAATCCTATCCCCTTGGTATACAGGGTAGATAGAGACAGGCAACTTAGACTTGGCTACCTAAAATAGGGGGGTCTATAAAGGCACAAGTGGCTGGCTTACAAGTTTTCAAGACGGAATTTAGTTTTAGAGTGTGTGAGGGAAGGTAGAATCCCCATTAAATAGCTTTCATCTTGTCTAGTTGGGTCTGGGGAAAGGAGATGGGGATAGGATTCTTTTGATTCAATAGTAATTGTTATCATGACTAATTGCAATTGTCACAACTATAAAGGTAGAAGTTTTGTAACAAAGTGGGAAGTAGTAAGATTTTAAATTCCAGGAACAGAGGACTGTAGGACCATCAAGAGCATGAGTGGAACGTGGGACCCTAACCAGAGAAGCAGCCACACCAGAGATGGAGACAGAGGTGATGGCATGGAGAGAGAGCAGCTGAGGACTGTTGTTGTTACGTGCCATCGAGTCAGTATTGATCCATAGCGACCTTATGCACAGTAGAACGAAATACTGCCCGATCCTGGGCCAACCTCAGTATTGTTGCCATGCTTGAGTCCGCCGATGTTGCCACTTGGCCAATCCATCTCTTTGGGGGTCTTCCTCTTTTCCTCTGACCCTCCACCTTACCAAACATGATATCCTTCTCCAGAAACTGCCCCTTCCTGACAATATGTTCAAAGTATGAGAGTCACAGTTTGGTCATCTTGGCCTCTAAGGAGCACTCTGGCTGCACTTCTTCCAAAATGAATCTATTTGTTCTTTTGGCAAACCATGCACTTTCAATATTCTCCTCCAACACCATAACTCAAAGACATCAATTCTTCTACGATCTTCCTTATTCACTGTCCAGCTTTCGCATGCATATGAGGTTATTGAGTATACCATGTCTTGAGTCAGGTGCACCTTAGTCCTCAAGCTGACATCTTTGCTCTTCAGCTGAGGACTGTAGCTCATAGAAAGAGAAATGCTGTGTGCTGGCATCCAGGAGACTGGCTTTCAGAATGTATCCTTTGGTTGTTTAAATGATTATATGTTACTAAGTATTTTTGTATATATATATATATAAAACACTCTAAAACATTACTGGTCAATAATTCAAAATCAAAAGGGCAACATATACATAAGGACAAGGGATGGGAAGGAGGGTGGAATGGAAATAGGAACCTCAGGGAGGAAGTGAGATAACCATTGTTGTGTGGAGAGGATTGCAATCATGGAGATGAAGCAGAGTATATGATTTGTTGAATTTAAAATTGATGATCTTGCCTGCAAACCTTCACTAAATTCAAAATAAAAAGTTAAGAAGAAGAAAAAAAAAAAAGTCTACATACTGTATGATTCCAATTATAAGACATTTTTAAAAGGCAAAGTTAAAGAGTTAGCAAAAGGATCCATAGTTGCAAGGGGATCAGCAGAAGGTGGAGAGAGATGAAAATGTGGGACACTGGGCATTTATTAGTCAGTGAAATTATTCTATATGATACTGTATTGGTGGACATATAACATGCATTTCTCAAAAATCAGAATTGAGCAACACAGGGAGAATGATAATATAAACTATGGACTTGTTAACCACCAATATTGGTTCATACAAGATGTAAATAATGCGCACAGAGTGGTGGGTATATGATAATTCTCTGCATTTTTGCACAATTTTTCTGTATACCTAAAATTTCTCTAAAAACAAAATTTTGTTTTGTTTTTAAGCAGGATACCATTTATAGTAGCTCAAAAATATTTAATACGTAGGTATAAATGTAGCAAAATTCTCATGCTCAGAACTACAAAATGTTAATCAAAGAAATAAAATATCTAAATAAATGAAAAAACATACCATTAAAATAAAAAAATGAAATAAACTAAAAGATTTCCCTCACCCTTCTTAAAAAGGATTATTATAAGTATAAAATATGCTCCTTCCAAACACTTTATACATTTGTATACATATGTTGTTGTTGTTAAGTGCCGTCGAGTCAGTTCCTACCCATAGCGACCCTGTATAGGTTTTCCAAGGCTGTAAATCTTTACAGGGGCAGAAAACCTCATCTTTCTCCCACGGAGCAGCTGGTAGTTTCGAACTGCTGACCTTGCGGTTCGCAGCCCAATTCGTAACCACTACGCTACCAGAGCTCCTTGTATACATATGTATGTAGATAAAAATAGTTCTGTTGCTTTTTAAATATGAGTGAGATTATACTACATATTGTGAATATGACTCCACAGTATACCACCACCATACACAAATATGCATGATATATATGTATATGTTATGTTATATACACACACATATAATTTTCTGTTTCATATATATGAAGGGGCTTCAAAAGTTCATAAAAAAATCCATTATCTTTTCATTTCATTTTTCCACGAACTTTTTGAAGCCCCTTCATATCTTCATATACACACAGATGTGTGTGTGTGTGTGTATATACATACACACATATCCTGGTGTGGTATTGTGTGATAAAGCACTGGACCGAAAGGTCGATTTGAATCACAAGGTTGGTGGTTCAAACTCACCAGCTGCACCTTGGAAACCCCATACAAGGTCATTATGAGTTGAAATTGACAGCACTTAAAAACAACTATATATATATATCGGGCTGCTAACCTCAAGGTTGGCAGTTCAAAACTACCAGCCAGTCACAGGAGAAAGATGAGGCTTTCTGCTCCCTTAAAGAATTACAGCCTTGGAAATCTTGTTCAGGGTCACTATGAGTCAGAACCGACTCCATAGTACTTAACAACATACATATATATGGAGTCCTGATGTGGCACTGTAGCATCAGTACTGGACTGCTAACTACAAGATTGGTGATTCAAACCCATTAGCTGCTCCTCGGAAATCCTATACAGGGTCGCTATGGGCCACAATCGACTAGATGGCTAATGAGCTTGAACTGCTGACCTTGTGGTTCAAACTGACCTTGCGGTCAAGTGCTTATCCTACAGTGCCACACCAGGATTTACAACTTGATTTCTTTTTTATTTAAAAATTTGTCTTAATGATCATTCCATGGCAATTATGGCACCTTGATTCTACTTAATAAAGCATATGCATCCAATGTCTTCTTAATTCCCACCAAGTGATAAGGTGGGACTATGCAAATAAGGTATACAGGACTCTAAGGCTAGGTTTTAAAGGAACCATCTCAGAAGCAGAAACAGACAACCTCAGGACCAGCAAGAAGGAAGAGCATGAGATTCCTACCTAGAAAAACAGTGACAGCAGAGACAGCGGCAGAGACGGTGTCATGGAGATACAGAGCAGCTGAGGGCTCTAGGCCCATGGACTAAGCTGAACAGCTATGGGCAGGATAATTGTTTGCCGAATGTGCCCTATGGGCATTCATAGACTGGCTCAAAGAGCTTTGTAACACTTGCCTGAGCAGGGAAAAGGCCAACAAGCCATGTGGCTGAGAGGCTGAAAACAAGAGTGAGGCATGCCTACAATATGGCAGACAAGAGGAGTTCCTGGCTGAAGAACTATTGCTTCCTGAATTTTTCTGACCCTGAATTGTACCCTGTTCACTTCCCATAATCATGAGTATTGTTATGAGTTCTGTATGATCATTGCAATAGATTATCAAACCCACATGTGAAGAGGAGAGTGCTGTGGGAGGGAGGTTGATTTCATAATGGGGTAAAGAAGGTTGTAACATAGAAGCATGTCTGATCTCCACTTCATAGGAATTGGTCTTTGGCTGATTTTCAGTTGGATTCTCTTTCTCCCTTGTGAAGCCACGGAAAGTAAGACACGGTCCCCACATGGTTTTTACAGCAAAACACACAAATCCACCTCACTAATTTTAAAGATGCCATAATTAGTCACTGTAATAAAGAATTTAATCACTTATTCTATATATATTTACTAATCAAGCACCTATGTACTTGGAGCTATTCTAGGTGCCAGAAATGCACATTTGTTGTTGTTGTTATGTGCCGTGGAGTCAGTTCCGACTAATAGCCACCCTGTATAGGGTTTCCGAGGCTGTAAATCTTTACAGGAGCAGAACACTTCATCTTTCTCCCGCGGAACAGCTGGTAGTTTTGAACTGCTGACCCTTAGGTTCGCAGCCTTATTCGTAACCACTATGCTCCCAGAGCTGCACATTAAATGGTAACAAAATGCAAAATTCCTGCCTTAATAGTACTTACTATAGTTAGTACTACTAATTACTTAATTAGTACTTACTAATAGTTCTAGTGGAGGGATATACACAATACACTTAATAAATAAGTTAATAATATCCAAAAACCAAATCAAACTATTACCATCAAGTTGATCCCAATTCATTGTGACTCTATAGGACAGCTGCTCCACAGGAGAAAGATAAGGCGTTCTGCTCCCGTAAAGATTTAGCCTCGGAAACGCTGTGCAGGGTCGCTGTGGGTTGGAACCGACTCAATGGCACATAACAACAACAACTATAGGACAAATTAGGACTGCCCATAGGGTTTCCAAGTGTATAAGTCGATATGGATTCAGGCTGCCACATCTTACTCCTGCGGAGCAGCTGATGGGCTCAAACTGCTGATCGTTAGGTTAGCAGGTGAATACTTAACCACTGTGCCAGCAAGGATCCTTTAAGTAAATAATAATAAGTAGTATGGGGAAAAAATGTTCCACTCTCTGTCAGTGTGCTATACTATAATGGCTTGTGTGTTACTGTGATTTTGGAAGCTATGCCATGGGTATTTTAAATACCAGGAGGGTCATCCATGGTGGACAGTGTTCGTATGAGCTTCCAGACTAAGACAAGGAAGAAGGAGAGACAGACTACTTCTGAATATTTAGCCACTGAAAACCTTATGAACAGCAGGGAAGCGCTGTCAGATAATACCAGAATATTGAATATTGAAACATGACGAAGAGCATCAGAATATTGTCAGATATAGTGCTGGAAGATGAGTCCCTCGGGTAGGAAGCTACTTAAAAGATGACTGGGGAAGAGTTGCCTCCTCAAAGTAGAGTTGACCATGATGATATGAAGGGAGTAAAGCTTTTGGCACTTCCATTTGCTGATAGGGCACAACTCAGAATGAGGAGCAACAGCTGCAAACATCCATTAGTAGTCAAAATGTGAACTATATTAGATACTAGGTTTGTGGAGTGGGGAAATGTATGGGGAGTTTGATAAAGTAGAGGACTCAAATCAAAATCCATCAGAGGACTCAAAGATGCTAGAGAAAAAGGAAGCAGGAGAACTTATCTTTTGCTTAACTTTATACTAGACTTCAGGTATAACATGTGAATGGGGAATTTAGAGTGTGTTTTGCAAACATTTAGAACACCAAGAAACAGCTGCAAACATCCATTAACAATCAGAACATGGAGTATATGAAGTATGAATCTAGGAAAATAAGAAGCTGTCATAAATGAAATGGAATGCATAAACATCGATAGGTATTAGTGAGCTGAAATGGACTGGCATTGGTCATTTTAAATCTGACAATCACATGGTTTATTACACTGGGAGTGACAAATTGACCAGGAATGGCATCACATTCACCATCAAAAAGAACATTCCAAGATCTACCTTGAAGTACAACACCATCTGTGATAGGATAATATCCATATACCTACAAGAAGACTATTATTTAAAATTATGCACCAACCACTAAAGCCAGTGATGACACTGAAGAAATCTACAAATTTCTTCAGTCTGACATTGATTAGACACGTAATCAAGATGTAAAATGGTTCAACCACTCTGGGAAGCAGTATGGCACTTCCTCAGAAAATTGGAAATAGAAATACCTTATGATCCAGCAACCCCTCTACTTAGTATATATCCACAAGAAAAATGAGTCAGAACACAAGTAGATATATGCACATCATTATTTATTGCAGCATTATTCACAATAGCAAAAAGATGGAGACAGCTTAAGTGCCCATCAATGGAAGAATGGATAAACAAACTCTGGTACACACACACAATGGAATATTATGCTACCTTGAAGAATAACAAAGAAGCTGCAAACAACAGCATAACATGGATGAAACTTGAGGATATTATGCTGAGTGAAATTAGTCAGTCACAAAAGGACAAATATTGCATATGACCATTATTATAAAAGCTTAAGAAAAATACCCATACTAAAAGAAAAAAAAAAAAATCTTTGTTGGTTACCAGAGGTAGGAGGGAGGGAATGGTAGAGCACAGGTTAGGGGACAGACAGATCATAGTTTGGGTGTTGGGGAGGGCAATACACAAGAAGGAAGGGGAGGGCGCTACACAAGAAAGGGGAGGGTTGTGAAAGAACAAGGTAGATTGGAAGAACAAGGTAGATAGGTAGGTTTGAACCTAGATAGAACCTAGGGCGAACACCTAGGTAGGTTTGTGTGGGCTAAATGGGACAGAGATAAGTAGTGACATATGCTCAACCTTGGAACAAAAGGGCTATGTGATACAGAGATTGAGGCATAGTCTGAATGGGTGAAAGAGGGGAAATAATGTTAAAATGCTTGACTGTCATATGAATATTGGTTTCCCTTGCCTACTATTGTAAACTAGACACTTGAGTGAGATAGAAAGGAATATTGGGAAACATGATTACAGAAAGCTTGTAAGGCCGTCTTCAGCCTATAACTGACTGGAATACCTAAAAAGGGTTCTAGAACTTGCTCAGTGAAATAGGCCTCTTGTGGAGCTTTGTAGTGTATAAAACCTTACATGGAATCCTGAGCCCCATCCAGATCTTCTGAGGTGGGACATTCCCACTTGAAAGGACACGTAGACCAGCCTGGAGTGGCTGGAAGAACAGAAGATACTTCTTGAAAAAAAAAAAGCAGGAAAAAAAATCAAAAACAGCAATCTGTTTGGCTATTACAAGAACAAGCAAGCTGTTTGTTGGGAAGCCATCAAGGCAAGTAATCAAGTTCTTACAGGACAAACCATCCTCTAAGATTGAAACTCAAAGGGAACACACAAACAGGTATGCAAGCTCACTGGTGACCATGTTGGTCTACATGTGAGTGAAAGTGAAGGGAAAGACAGTAATGAAGATATGGGCTGAGTTCAACCATGTTCCATAGACTCCTGTTGACCTTGATATGAGAGAGGGAAGAGGAAGGGCTGGTTGGTCCCAAATTTGGGGAGACTTGGGAACTCCTGAGCCCATGGACGCTGACCTAGCCATGGAGAGCAAGAGTTGACGGTGAAGTATCCAGCTGATATGAAGTGGAGGGAGATGTCCAAAAATGCTCAAACTTGTAGATAGTATCCATTGCAACCTAGCTCTGATGGCTTGATGATCAGAACTCGACTCGAGAAAGATAAAGAAATTTGATAAAGGAAGCAAGTGCAAATTGCTACAATCTGATGAACTTGACCTATACTTATGGATGTAGTAGCTCAAAATAACAACTGAGAGGGAAGGAGTCTTCACATCAAGGATCAAGCCTACCCCTTCTGTACACAGGGTTGATACGGACAAGCAACTTAGATGTTTGCTACCTAAAATGAGAGGGCCATAAGGGCACAAAGTGACTGTCTTACAAGTTTTCAAGAGAGAATTTAGTTTTAAAGTGTGCAGGGGAAGGTAGAATCCCCATGTAATAGTTTTCATCTTGTCTAGATGGGTGTGGTGAAGGGAGATGAGGATAGGATTCTTTTGATTCAATAGTGAGTAATTGTTATCATGACTAATTGCAAATGTCACAACTGTAAAGGTAGAAGTTGTATAACAGAAAGAGAGGAGTAGTTAATCTTAAATTCCAGGAACAGAGGACCCTAGGACCACCAAGAGAGAAGAGCATGAGTGGAATTTGGGACCTTATCCAGAGAAGCAGCAACACCAGAGATGGAGGCAGAAATGATGACATGGAGAGATACAGCAGCTGAGAATTCTAGATTCATGGAAAGAGAAAGGCTGTGTGCTGGTGGCCAGAAACCTGGCTTGCTAAATGTGCCCTTTGGTTGCTTAAATGACTATATATTCCTACATGTTTTTGTGTACATTAAAAAAATAAAATAAAATAAAATAAAAACAGAGGGAGTAGAAGAAAATACTGTTAACCGATGATGCATGGAGAGGATTGTAATCATTGCAAGGAAACAAAATACAATAGGTTGAGTGTGAAACTGATGTTATCCCATGTAAACTATCATTTAATTCACAATAAAAGCTTTAAAAAATAAAGAAAGAAATATTTCAAAAAAAAGAAGGAATGCACAAAAATCTCTGTGCCAAAAAGAATTGGTCAATGTTCAGCCATTTTTAACAGGCCGCAAAGAACCTTTGGTATTGAAGAAAGAAGTCCAAACTACATTGAAGGCATTATCAAAACACAAAGCTCCAGGAATTCACAGAATACAAATTGAAATCTTTCAACAAACTGATGTGGCACTGAAGGCACCCACTCATCTATGCCAAGAAATTTGGAATAGAGCTACTGGGCCAACTGACTGGAAGCAATCCATATTTGTGCCCATTCCAAAGAAAGATGACCCATTGGAATGTGGAAACCATTGAAAAATATCATTAATATCACATGAAAGTAAAATTTTGCTGAAGAATATTCAGAAAAAGTTGCAGCAGTCCATCAACAGGGAGCTGCCAGAAATTCAAGCAGAATTGAAAAAGGATGTGGAGCTAGGGATATCATTGCTGAGATCAGCTGGATCTTGGCTGAAAGCAGAAATACTAGAAAGATGTTTACTTGTGCTTTATTGACTACGTAAAAGTTTTAGACTGCATGCATCATAACAAACCATTGATAATATTTCAAGTAATGGGAATTCCAGAACACTTTATCTCCTTATGATGCACCTGAACATAGATCAAAAGGCAGTCATCCAAACAGAACAAGGGCATACTGAATGGTTTAAAAATCAGGAAAGGTGTGCATCAGAGTCGTACCCATTCATCACGCTTATTCATTCTCTGTGCTGAGCAAATAATCTTGCAAGTTGGATTCTATGAAGAAGAATGTAGAAGATACAACTTTGCTTACTGGAATTGAAGAGAACTTGAAATTACTTACTGATGAAGATGAAAGACTACAGACTTTAGTATGAATTGCACCTCAGTATAAAGATAATGATAATCTCCATAACTGGACCTATAAATAAACATTATGATAAATGGAGAAAAGATTGAAGTTGTCATAGACTTCATTTTACTTGGATCCACAATCAGTGATCATGAAAGCAGCAGTCAAGAAATCAAATGACATATTGCATTAGACAAATATGCTGTAAAAGACCTCTTTAATGTGTTCAAGAACAAAAATATCACCTTAAGGACAAAGGTGAATCTGACCAATATGCATGTGAAAGTTTGACAATAAAAAAAGACCATCGATGCATTTGAATTATGATGTTGGTGAAGAATACTGAAATTACCATGAACTGCCAGAAGAGCAAGTCCTGGTGTGGCGCTGTGGGTTAATGAACCAGACTGCAAAGCCATTTGAACTGCAAGGTTGGAGGTTCAAGCTCACCAGCTGCTACTCGGAAACCTTATACAGGGTTGCTATGGGTCGGAACCTACTCAACGGCACTTAACAACAACAACCAGAAGAGAAAATAAAACTGTCTTGGAAGAAGTACAGTCAGAATGTTCCTTAGAAGCAAGGATGGAGAAACTATATCTCTGGTATTTTGGCCATGCTGTCAGGAAGGACCAGTCCCTGGACACGGGCATCATGCTAAGTGAAGTATTGTTGTTGTTAGGTGTCATCAAGTCAGTACCAACTCACAGCGACCTTATGCACAACAGAACGGAACACTGCCTGATCTTGGGCCAGCCTCACTACTGTTGCCACGCTTGAGTCCATCGATGCTGCCACTTGGTCAATCTATTTCGTTGGGAGTCTTCCTCTTTTTCTCTGACCCTCCACCTTAGGAAACATGATATCCTTCTCCAGCGACTGTTACCTCCTGACAATATGTCCAAAGTATGAGAGACAAAGCTTGGCCATCCTGGCCTCCAAGGAGCACTCTGGCTGCACTTCTTCCAACACGGATCTGTTGTTTCTTTTGGCAACCCATGACACTTTCAATATTCTCCTGCAACACCATAACTCAAAAGCATCAATTCTTCTATGCTCTTCCTTATTCACTGTCCAGCTTTCACATGCATATGAGGTTATTGAAAATACCATAGCTTGGGTCAGGTGCACCTTAGTCTTCAAGCTGACATCTTTGCTCTTCAACACTTTAAAAAGGTCCTGTGCAGCACATTTGCCTAATGCAATACGTCCTTTGATTTCTTGACTGCTGCTTCCGTGAGTGTTGATAGTTGATCCAAGAAGAATGAAGTCCTTGACAACTTCAATCTTTTCTCTGTTGATAAGAATGTTGTTTATTTGGTCCAGTGGTAAGGATTTTTTTTTTCTTGACATTGAGATGTAATCCATACCGAAGGCTGTGCTCTTTGATCTTCATCAGTAAATGTTTTAAGTCCTCTTCACTTTCAGCAAGCAAGGTTGTATCATCTGCATATTGCAGGTTGTTAATGAGTCTACCTCTAATCCTGATGCCACGTTTTTCTTCACAGAACCCAGCTTCTCAGATTATTTGCTTAGCATACAGATTGAATAAGTATGGTGAACGAATACAACCCTGTCATACACCTTTCTTAATTTTAAACCATTCAGTGTTCCCATGGTCTGTTTGAACAACTGCCTCTTGGTCCAGGTACAGATTTCTCATGAGCACAATTAAGTGTTCAGGAATACTCATACTTCGCAATCTTGTCCATAGCTTGTCATGATCCACACGATCGAAAGCCTTTGCATAGTCAATAAAGCACAGATATTCTCTGCTTTCAACCAAGATCCATCAGACATCAGAAATTATATCCCTCATTCCACGACCTCTTCTGAATCTGGCTTGAACCTCTGGAAGTTCTCTGTCAATGTATGATTGTAGCCATTTCTGTATTACCTTTAGTAAAACTTTACTCGCATGGGATATCAAAGATATTGTCTGATGATTTCCGTGTTCTGTTGGGTCACCTCTCTTTGGAATGGGCACGAAAACGGATCTCTTGCAATCAGTCGGCCAGATAGTTGTCTTCCAAATTTTTTGGCAGAGATGAGTGAGTGCCTCCTGTGCCACTTGACTTTCTTGAAAGATTTGAATTTTTATTCCATCAATTCCTGGTGCCTTGCTCTTTGCCAATTCCTTCAATGCACCTTGGACTTCCTCTTTCAGTGTCACTGGCTCTTGATCATATGCTACCTCTTGAAATGGTTGAACATTAACCATTTCCTTTTGGTTCAGTGACTCTGTGTATTACTAAATAAGTAAAGTGTATTGTCAGTGAAAAACAGGAAGACCCCCAACGAGATGGACTGAAATATTGGCAGCAACAATGAGCTCAAAGATAACAATTGTGAGGATGGTGCAGGACTGAGCAGTATTTCATTGAGTTGTGCGTAGTATCTCTGTGTGTCAAAATTGACTCAATGGCACCTAACAATAATAGCAACATATGAAATGTTTAGAATAGGTAAATACAGAGACAAAAGTGAATTGATTAATTAAAGGTATGAAGCACCTGTTTGAGGTAAATGAATAACTTTTGCTAGTGGATAATGGTGATGATTTTACCACATGATGAGTGTAATTAATGTCACTGAGTTATACATTTAGAAATCATTACAATGAAACAAGAGAAAACGCATAAACAATGGTTACAATGGCAATTTTGGTTATACATATTCTACCACAATAATTCTTTTTAAATATATGATGAGTCTAATCCCACCCTGATTCTTGAGAATTGCTGTGTGACCCCAGAACATGCCCTATCCATTTCTGGGCCTCTAGTTCTTCATCTCTAAAATCATGGGTCTGACTGAGTAAATCTACATTCTCAGAATGAACACCTTACAACTCTATCTCTTTTAATAATGGGCAGGAAGGGAACAATGAATGCATTGAAGACAGAGAATTTATTTTCCTACCTATATTTATTGATTTCTTAGAGGTCAAAATTGATTGCCCGTCTCTTGGGTAGGCTTGCAACGTTGCTCATTCAGGGAAAACCATTTTTTGCTGAGGAAACAAAACGTTCTGAGAATTTCACAAAAAAATTCTCTTAAATTGTCTAAAGAGACACAAATTCAAGCCAAGCTGGGCATTACTTGTAGGTCCCAAACATTGTCTGGAAGTATTTCTCCCCTATGAAAATTTCAAAACACTTCGGAGGTAGAACCTGGGCTATCTGGTTAAAAATCAGTTGTTTCAGTAGAGGCTACAGAGGATGTGCTACAGGACCTGGATTAGGTCTGATTAATCCCAGATTCAGGTAGTTGGTTAGTATATAAACCCAAATCTTTGCCCAGAGAGGTACCGGAACTAATAACAGAGCTTTGAAAGAATTGGTTCACTGATCCCAAGGCCCCCTTCATCCATTCCATGCCAGACACCCAGAAACACACACACACACACATGTCCACTTCAAAGAGTCATCCCTACTGAGTCAACGTGGGGTGGTAGACAGAGACCCAGAGTGGTGGTGTTATTAACTGTCATTGAATTTATTCTAATTTATATTGACCCTGTATAGGGTTTCCAAAGAACAACTGGTGAGTTTGAACTGCTGGCCTTGTAGTTCATAATCCAGTGCTAAGCCTACAGTGCCACACCAGGAGTCCAAGACCCAGAGTGAGAGTCAGGATGTCAGATTTCTAGCCTGACAATTGGGTGGAATCAGCCCTGGAAATGATCTCTGGGTCTTAATTTTAATATCTGTAAAATGAAAGAGTTGAGCTTGGACTTTATAAATTCTGACAATCTATGATTCCATGATGTAATGAATACTATCCAAACCCACTAAGGAAATACACTCACTTTTTGCAGTCTGTATTAGATTCCAGTAGCTTCCATTTTTGTGTGGCCCACAATTTCCCACACTGTCTTCAACAGGATTCCTGTTCCATGTCATCCTGGCAGAAGACACAGGACCCAGCCATCCTGGCCACAGTAACTGCTTCAGGATTGGGCAGGTCACTCAAACACACTTGCCAGATGTTTCAGACTGATACTTGTTGCTACATACAAATATGTCCTTAAATTGAAGGGTTTTGAAAAACGACCATTTTATTATCTTTTGTGATTCTGCATTTGGGGCTTCAGCTATATGGAGACTTGACTGGGATGAAACTTCAGGATGTGTCACTCGAATGGTTTGCTGTTGGGTCATGTAACTCAGAGCTGAGAAGTCAGCTGGGACTGTTGACTGGAGCACTTTAATTCCTCTTCCCATTGTCTCATCATGCAGTTTAGGCTCTCTCTTAGTTTCTTAGTGCTGTTATAACAGAAATGCCACAAGTTAGTGACTTTAACAAACATAAATTTGTTTGCTCACAGTTTAGCAGGCTAGGAGACGAAAATCCCTGCCTCAGCTTCTGTAATATTCTTCTCAGTGTTCTTCAGTCAATTGGCTATCACCACGTGGCATGTACTTCTCCTTCATTTGTGCTTGCTTTTTTTTTTTTTTTTTTTTTTGCTTAATCTGCTCTTTTTATATTTCAGAAGGTATTAAGTTTAAAATACACCCTACACTGGTATTTTCTCATTTTGTTGTTGTTAGGTGCCAATGAGAAGATTCTGATTCATATGCACAAAGGACAAAAGGTTGTCTGGTCCTGTTCTATCTTCAACAATCTTTGTTACCTTTGAGCCCATCGTTACTGCAACTGTGTCAATCCATCCATTGGAATTCTTTCTATTTATGGCAGATCTTGCAACTTACTAAGCATGTTGTCCTCCTCAGGAACTGGTCCTTCCTGATAACATAAGTTGTTGTTGTTGTTATTGTTGTCAGGTGCCATCGAGTCGGAACCGACTCATAGTGACCCCATGCACAGCAGAACGAAACAATGTCCGATCCTGGGAAAACCTCACTACCGCTGCCACACTTGAGTCCATCAATGATGCCACCTGGCCGATCCATCTCATTAGGGGTCTTCCTTTTTTTCTCTGACCCTCCACCTTGCCCAGCATGACATCCTTCTCCGGCAACTGTTTCCTCCGGACAATATGTCCAAAGTAGGAGAGACGAAGCTTAGCCATCCTGGCCTCCAAAGAGCATTCTGGCTGCACTTCTTCCAAAACAGATCTATTGGTTCTTTTGGCAGTCCATGGCACTTTCAGTATTCTCCTCCAACACCACAACTCAAAGGCATCAATTCTTCTACGATCTTCCTTATTCACTGTCCAGCTTTCGCATCCATATGAGGTTATTGAAAACACCATGGCCTGGGTCAGGCACACCTTAGTCCTCAAGCTGACATCTTTGCTCTTCAATACTTTAAAAAGTTCATGTGCAGCAGATTTGCCCAATGCAATACGTTGTCTGATCTCTTGACTGCTGCTTCCGCGAGTGTTGATAGTTGATCCAAGAAGAATGAAGTCCTTGACAACTTCAATCTCTTCTCCATTGATAAGAATGTTGTTTATTGGTCCAGTGGTGAGGATTTTTGTTTTCTTGACATTGAGATGTAATCCATATGGAAGGCTGTGCTCTTTGATCTTCATAAGCAAATGTTTCAAGTCCTCTTCACTTTCAGCAAGCAGATAACATAAGTATGAGAGATGAATTCCACCATGCTCGCTTCTAAGGAACACTCTGGCTGCACTTCTTCCAAGACAAATCTGTTTGTTCTTGAAGTCCATGGTACTTATAATATTCTTCTCCAACACCATAATTTAAATGCACCCATTCTTCTACAATCTTCCTTATTCATCATCCAACTTTCACAGCAATGAGGCTATTGAAAATATTATGGTACACATTAGTCCTCAAACTGATATCTTTTCTCTTGAACACTTTGAAGATGTCTTTTGCAACACCTTTGTCTAATGGAACATGTCATTTGATTTCTTGGCTCCTGCTTCCATGAGTGTTGATTGTGGATCCAAGCAAAATTAAGTCTTGGACAACTTCAACCTTTTCTTCATTTGCTTTCTTTACATTGAAGTGCAATCCATACTGAAGGCTGTAGTCTTTTACATTCATCAGTATTTCAAGTTCTCTTCTCTTCCAACAAGTAATGTTGTATCATCTGCATATCACAGGTTGTTAATGAGTTTTCCTCCAATCCTGATACCATGTTTTCCTTCATATAATCCTTCAGATTATTTGCTCAGCCTACCGATTGAATAAGTATGGTAAAAGGATACAACCCTGGTGCACACCTTTCCTGATTTTAAACCATCCAATATCCCCTTGATGTGTTCTAATGACTGCCTCATTAACATAATAAAATATATTTCCAAATGGAATTATATATACACATTTAGGGTGCTAGAATTCCAACACTTATTTTGGGAGGGCACAATTCAATATATACAGACTCTTATGACATGATATTTGGATTCCAAGAGGGAGCATTCCAAATTGGCAAACCCAGATATGTCAGAAGCTCATGAAGTCTATTTACATCATGTTTGTTTCAGGCCAGTTGGCCAAAGCAAGTCACATACTCAAGCTCAAGTCACTGAGAGACGGTACTACCCAAGAATATGAATCTCAAACAGTTCACAGAAGACCACTGATTAACCAATGCATTCCTATGTGATTGAACTGGCTTAAGTTGCTATCACTTATTGTAAAAATATTCATGACTAATTGCTATTAGGGGATCCCTAGGGGTACTGGTGTGGTGTATTGCTAACCACAAGATAGGCAGTTCAAACCCATCAGCCATTCCTAGGAAGCCTTTTACAGGGTTATTATAGCTAGAAGTGACTCAACAGTACTTAACAATGAAAACAAGACCACCCTCAGGTTCAATTATTCATGAGAAGGATTCACAGAACTAATAAATAGCAATTATACTCATGGTTGCAGTTTATTACAGTAACAGGATATAGACTTAAATTAGAAAATGGAAGAGGTGCATAGAGCAAAGTCCATGAGACAAAAGACTTGGGCTTCCAGTTGTTCTTGCCCAGTGGAGCCATATGTACAACACTAAATTCTTCCAGCAACGATGGAACACATGGAGTATTGTCAACCATGGAGGCTCACCCAAGTCTTAGTGTCAGGGTTTTTACTGGGGACCTATGGAGTCCTGGTGTGATGCTATCGGATAAGCACTGAACTGCTAACCACAAGGTCAGCAGTTCAAACCCACCAGCTGCTCCTCAGAAATCCTAACCAGGGTCGCCATAAATTTAAAACAACTCAGAGACACTTAACAACAACAATTTGGTCCTGGTGGTGCTTAGGTTAAGCACTGAACTGCTAACCACAAAGTCAATTGTTCAAACCCACCAGCTGCTCTGTGGGAGAAAGATGAAGCTTTATGCTCTCCTAACGATTCACAACATCTAAAACTCTGTAGGGTCACTCTGAGTCTGAATCAACTCAATGGAAGTGAGCTTTTTATTTAATGGGGTACATATGGCAGAGGAGGGAACAGGGAGTACAGGCTGGGAGTGGGTTTGCAATTTTATATAAATGACCAGGAGACGTTGCATTAAGAAGGAACTGGAAGTTGGTAAGTAAATGAGCCTTGAGTGCAGGAAAGGCTTTCTAGGCAAAGGGAAAGTCCGCCCTGAGGTAGAACCATGCTTGGCAGGTCTGAGAAACAGCAATGAGACCAGTGAGGCTAACGTGAGAGAACAAGGGGGAGAGAGTTACAGGGAATGAGATTGGAGCAATAATGGGGCAAGGAGTGGGAATCCTGCAGGGCCTTTTAAGGCATGTTTCAGATTTAACTCTCACTATGAGGAGCTCTGGTAGCGAAGTGGTTATGAATTGGGCTTCTAACCTCACAGTCAGCAGTTCGAAACTACCAGCAGTTCCGCAGGAGAAAGAGGAGGCGTTCTGCTCCCTTAAAGGTTTATAGCCTAGGAAACCCTGTACAGGGTCACTATGAGTCGAAACCTACTCCACGGCACATAACAACAACAACAACATGAGGGACAGGAAGGAGTTCTGGTGTGGCGCTGTGGATTAATACGCCAGACTACAAAGCCGTTTGAACTGCAAGGTAGGCCGTTCAAGCTCACCAGCTACTCCTTGGAAACCCTATACAGGGTCGCTATGGATTAGAACCGACTTGACAGCACTTAACAACAACAACAACGTGAGGGACAGGAAGGCTTTGGAGCATTTGGGTAGAGGAAGGGCATATACCAACACAGGTTCAAATAACTGGTTCTGACTGCCACATTGAATATAAAGAAGAACAACAGTGAATATGGGGTGGCCAATTAGGAGATGGTTGAAACCAGAAGAGAAAGGATGGTGACTTTGACCATGGTAGCAGCAGGAAAGGTATGAAAAGTGATTAGTTTTCTGAATCTTTTCTGAAGGCGAGATACAGCAGGTATTGCTGATGAATTGAATGCTGGGTCCTGGAAGAAATCTAGAGGAAGACTGCCACCTGTCTGTCAGTTTGTTATACTGTAATTTGCATGTTACTATGATAAAAGGAAGGAGCTCTGGTAGCTAGTGGTTATGAATCAGGCTGTTAACCTCAAGGTCAGCAGTTTGAAACCACCATCCATTCCACAGAAGAAAGATGAGGCTCTCTACTGCCATAAAGATTTATAGCCCTGGAAATCCTATGCAGGGTTGCTATGAGTCATTCCACAGCATATAACTACCACCACCATGATGCTGGAAAGGAGCCCTGGTACCATAGTGGCATTGGGCTGCCAACTGCAAGGTCAGCGGTTTAAATCTACCAACCACCTTGCAGGAGAAAGATAAGGCTTTCTGCTCTCGTAAAGATTTACACCCTTGTAAAGCCTATATAGGATTGCCATGAGTGAAAACCTACTCTATGGCACACAACCACTACCACCGTGATGCTGGAAGTAATGCCATTGATATTTCAAATACCAGTAGGGTCATCCATGGTAGACAGTTTTCTGCAGAGCATCTAGACTAAAACAGATTAGGAAGGCTTGGCAATTCACTTCCAAAATTTAACCAATAAAACCTTATGGAAGATGAATCCTCTCCTCACCCTAGCCCCCAGGTTGGAAAGCACTCTAATACACTGACTCCTCATGTACCAGCATAAGTAGGTTCCAAAGATCAACATTATGTGAAAATGGAGGATGGCCACAAAAAGGTAGTTCTGTACACCATTACAGAACTGCCAAATTATGACATAATAACTGCCAATCTACTGAGAATCCTGGTTCAGTCAAGATACCACATCACTTTAACCATCACAGCCAGCATTAGTGTTAACTAACACCTCAGCATTCATTACTGCCAAACATACATCATTAATATGCAGAACAGTCAAATAGTAGAGTTTTGACTCTTGTCGTAAATGCTAAATGTCAGATAATGAGAAGGTCAATAACTAAAGAGTAGGTGTACCTAGAAAGATGTAGCTACTAATAGCAGGTGTGAGGAAGACAGAGAAGAGAAAGTTTGAGAATGAAGGGCAGCATTTGGTTTTATCAAGTTAAATTGAAGATGCCTAATGGACTTCCAGGAGTCCTGATGGGGCGCTGTGGGTTAATGTGCCAGACTGCAAAGCCATTTGAACTGCAAGGTTGGTGGTTTACGCTCACCAGCTGCTCTTTGGAAACCCTATACAGGGTCGCTATGGGTCTGAACTGACTCGACGGCACTTAACAACAATGGACTTCCAAGTGGAGACATGGAGTAAGCAGTTGAATGGCAGAGACCCAAGTCAAAAGACAGAATATGGATTGGTCTTATGAGTCTGTACCAATTCCTCCTTCAGAGAAAGATCAGAGGGAATTTCAGTCTTATTGATTATGCAGGGGAAGATTCTTTCGTTTTCCTTTTTCTCCATTACCACATCTTTCATTTGTAACTGGAATTGCCCTGTAAGACAATGAGCTCAGTTGTGCTTTTCTTTGGTCACAGAGGTTGACTCTAACAACTCAATCCAAGAAGACATTTTTTAAAAGTTTCTTTTAAGTTTAAAGTTTAGCTCTAAATGTACAAGAGAATAGGAACGGCCATGTACAAAACCAAACCAAACCAGAAACAAGTTCACCAGGAACGGTTTCAAAGAAACCTGAAAATCCCCGGGATGTACACAAGGAGGAGCAAGACAGACACAGGGAGCAACCCGAGTCTGAGTCTAACAGGTGGCAGAGCACATGTCAATGCTGAGTCCTGGTGGGTTTCATCAGCTGCTGAATACTGGAAGGCTCTGATGATTCTTAGCTTAAAATAGGAACAATGAATATGGAGGGAATCTTTTAAATGTTAATAGAAGCAATATTAAGGAAGAAAATTAGACCTATTGTTTTGCAAACAGCTGGATCTACTGAAGCAAGTTCAGTGTGCATTTCTGAGGGTTCCTTTCAAAATATGCTTAATTATAATAAGCAAAAACTCCAGGGAGGTGCGTGGTAGGGAAAAGACTTGGGAATTTGGAGACAGAAAATTTGACTTCCAACTCTGGTTCTATGTAAAATAATTGACTTCTGAATGTCATATTAAAAAGTAGGATTTCTCAGACCTCTCTTGGCTGCTATGAAGTTGAAGAAGGTAAACTGTAGAGTAGGTAGCAATGACAGGAACTAGGTGCACTGAGAGGTACCACATGCAGGCGCTAGGCTAAACAACTGACAAGCAGTTTATGAAGACTTCTAAATCTTTAAGCTGTCGTATTAAAGTTGAGGCCTTTCAAAGCAGGGTTTCTGGATTCAAAACCCATCTCTGCCACTCACTTACTGGGTGACCTTGAGTAAATTACTCACCCTCTCTGTATCGGAATTCCCCTTATATACAAAATGAGAATTATATGCTTTTTATCTTTTTGAGAAGGCTATCAAGAAAATTAACTGAACTATTATATGTGAAACACTCAGCATACTGCCAGGCACATAATAAGCACTCAACAATCATTAGCATTGATTGCTTTCACGTGTAGCTCTCATAACAACTCTATGAGGCATGTAGTAGTTATTACTGCAGTGTTATAGCTGTCAAATTAGAGCGATTAAATTACTTGTTCAAGGTCACATCCCTGATAAATAAAAACATCACTTATAACTAGTAGAAATCCCTGGGTGAGTAAATACTCTGGCTGCTAACCAAAAGGTTCAGGGTTCAAGTACACGCTGAAGCATCTTAGGAGAAAGGTCTTGCAATCCACTACTGAAAACTCAGTGTGGTCACCAGGAGTAGGAACCAACTCGAAGGCAATTGATGGTAGTGGTGGAGTAAGTAGTAAACAGTGTGGAATTGTTCATTATTTGGGTTCTGGGATTTGCAGGGGATGAAGGGAGCTTTTGAGTTCTCTCTAAAGTTAAACTCATTTCAGGAGGATCTTCCTGTTCTGCTGAGAGGCTAATTTCCATTGAAGAATTGACACCTTTGAGTTATGGTGTTGGAGGAGAATACTAAAAGTGCCATGGGCTGCCAAAAGAACCAACAGATCTGTGTTGGAAGAAGGGCAGCCAGAGTACTCCTTAGAGGCCAAGATGGAAAAACTTCGTCTCTCATACTTCGGACATATTTTCAGGAGGGACCAGTCGCTGGAGAAGGATACCATGTTTGGTAAGGTGGAGGGTCAGAGAAAAAGAGGAAGACCCCCAGAGAGATAGACTGGCAAAGTGGCAACATCAATGGGCTCAAGCATGGCAACAATTATGAGGTTGGCCCAGGATTGGGCAGTGATTCATTCTGTTGTGCATAAGGTCACTATGAGTCGGTACTGACTCGCTGGCTCCTAACAACAACAACCTCCATACAGCCTCGGAAACCTTATGCAGCATAGCTATGAGTCAGAATTGACTCCACGGCACATAACTACCACCACTACCACCTCCATTCACATATCCAGTTATCACTTACATGTCACATTTTCAGAGAAGCCTTTCGGGCCACCAACCTCAAGAGTCAACTACTCCATCACAGTAACTATCACATTACCTTATTTTACTTTCTTTACAGAATTTATTGATAAATTTGTTCATTTGGCTTATTGTCTAACTCCTCCCACCAGAATGTAAACTCCTGAGGGTGAGGACTTGGCCTGGTTTCTTCACTACTCTATCCCTAGTGCCTAGAAGGCTATCTCATGGCTGTGTGCCATGGAGTCGGTTCTGACTCATAGCGACCCTGTACAGGGTTTCCGAGGCCATAAATCTTTACGGGAGCAGAACGCCTCATCTTTCTCCCATGGAACTGCTGGTAGTTTCGAACTGCTGACCTTGCAGTTCACAGCCCGATTCATAACCACTACACTACCAGAGCTCCTTATGTCTATCACATAGTAGATGCTCAATAAATGAAAGATGAATGACTGACTAATAATTCTCTCACAACTGGCTAAGTCTTCTGAAGGCAACTTTATTTTACTTTTTAGATAAGTCCTTTTCACTTTGTCTTCTGTCTTGAATCTGTCAGCAAATAGTAAATGGCTGAGGAATTGTGGTAAATATCCCTGCTCTCTTTACTTCCCCCCATCAATTCTTCTCTCCTCACATCTACAAGGCTAACGGGACAGTACAATCAGATGTGATTTCCTCCTCTCCCAGAAGCTAGCGCTAAATTGTGAGGATTAATGAGAGTCCCTCTGCTTTCACTCATTCTAAGTGTCACACTGTGGCTGAACCAATATTGGGACTCATATTGTATATCTGAGTTCATTTCGTTCCCACGCTGTTGTACCTGCAAGTGGAGTCTCTGTCAAGTTTGTTTTAATAACAGGGTTCTAGAGAGAAAATGCCAGCTGAATTCATTACTAAAATAAATCGAAACTACATGAGCAGGAGGTGAAGAGACTTCCAAGAAACTCCATCTTCTCAAAGTCAAGCACTGATCATAAATTGACAACCAGTGAAAAACATGCCACCTCTCATTGGAAGACAAGGTTCGCATCAACTGGACCCCACATGCCACAATTTAATCTTTGTGAATCTAAATCATCCTCTAAATTAACCAAGGAAAGAGGATCTGAGATTTCCTTCATTCCCATAGTTTCCTCACTGCTTTAAAAAATATCATTATTAATAATGGCATAATTACACACCTACTCTATAATCTTCCATGGTTTAGGATATAGTGGTGATAAGATTACTATATTTCCTAGCCTTCAATGTAATGAGAGAAACAATACAAAAAATGATATCAATTTATTGTAAATTGTGTGACAGTGCTATGAAGGAAACTCATACAGGGCTAAAACCAAGAAAGGAAACCCATTTGAAATAGAGAAGGCAGTATTTTCACTGTGTTGGAAAGGATAAGAAATTCAGTTGTTTAAAGTATATGTGTATGTGTGTGTGTGTGCATGTGTATTTAACTAAGTGTGTGTCTGTTTATGTATTTGTGCATGTATGTAGATGTGGGTGTGTGTTGTTGTTGCTGTCGAGTCGATTCCAATCCATAGTGACCCTGTATAGGGTTTTCGAGGAGCAGCTGGTGAGCTTGAACCACTGACCTTGCAGTTCAAACAGGCTCTGCAGTCTGGTGCATTAACCCGCAGAGCCACACCCATAAATAGCCCATGTCCTCTTCTATTGATGAGGAAATCAAGGCTCTGCTGCCGATTGTCACACAACTCTTATGAGGCAGGGTTTTGAAATGACTTTCATTTGAACTCCAATATTCACGCCTTTTCTATGTCTTTATGCTGTTCTCACCTAAATCAGAGAAGGACTGGTGCTTAATTGGGGCAAAAGATTATGTCTCTCCCCTGACTGCCCCTGCACATCATAGTGATTGCTGAGTGGGGCTTCTGGGGAAGCTGAAGTCATTGCTTTTGAAAGTTTTGAAATGGCCTGGTTCAGCAAGAGGGGAAGGGAGAAAGGAGCTAAGGAAGGGAGACTGAAATAAAAGGAAAAGAAAATAAAAGAAAGCTCAAGACAAACCCTACTGGTAGAAAGTGTGATGGGCAAAAGAATCAAGGAAATAGATAGAAAATATATTAAAGAGCAAAAATGTCACTTTGAGAAATAAGATGTGTCTGACCCAAGCCATGGAGTCTAGGTGTGGTGCTGTAGGATAAGCACTGGACTGCTAACCACAAGATCAGTGGTTCAAACCCACCAGTTTCTCCTCAGAAACCCTATACAAGGTGGCTGTGAGTCAGAACTGACTCAATGGTACTTAGCAACAACAAGATAGAGGAAGAATTGGCCTGAAAGTGGAATGAACATGAGAACTCAAATTCATCCCTCCTTTGGCCTCACTCTGCGGAGGCCAATTAAATATTGGCTGAATTTCAAAGTTCACTTCTGAATTCCCCCTGAGATCCCATAGCCAGACTTCTTATTCCTATTCTCTCCTTTATTCATTCAAAAAGCAGTAAGTTTATTCTAAGCATTAACCACTATGTTAAGCACTGACAATACAAAGATAAGTCAAGTGGTCAATGGCTGGCCTCCTCTAAAATCTGATCCTCTCTGACTCAGCTAGAGGTTCTAATGAGTTCCATCATTGTTGAGTGCCAGCTTTGTGCCAGGCTTCAGGAATACAAAGGTGAATAAATTCTTTCTGGCCACAGAAGGCCAAGGCCACATGGAGGAGACAGAAAAGGTCAAAGGACAGCCACAGTTCAGTGGAGACAGATCTGTGAGAGAGGCAATGATGGCATGGAAGCTGAAAAGAGGATTCTTAACCCCAACTTGGGGTTGGAAATCTTTCCTAGATTGAAGGTCCCTTCTATTATTCATCAAAAAAATACTTACAGAGCTCTTATTATGTACTGAGGTGCCCTGGTGGTGTTGTGAGTTAAATGATGGGCTGCTAACCATGAGGTACCATGATTAAAAACCACCAGAAGCTCTGAGGGAGAAAGGAAACTTTCTGCTTCTATACATATTTCTAGTCTCAGAAACCCTGGATAGAATCACCATGAAACTACTTATAATCAGTTTTTCTAACTGATGCAGCATTGGAAATACTCACTAGTCTATGCCAAGGAATTTGGAAGACACTTGCTGGCCAACATATTGAAAGAGATCCATATTTGCCCATTCCAAAGAAAAGTGACCCAACAGAACGCAAAAATCATCGAACAATATCATTAATATCACATGCAAGTAAAATTCTCCTGAAGATAATTTCGAAAATTGATGTTAGCAGTATATTGACAGGGAGCTGCTAGAAATTAAACCTGTTTCAGAAGAAGACGTGGAATGAGGGATATCGTTGCTGACATCAGAGGAATCTTGGCTGAATTCAGACAATACCAGAAATATGTTTACTTGTGCTTTATTGACTATGCAAAGGCATTCATCAGTGTCAGTCATAAATATACTGATAACATTGTGAAAAATGGGAATTCCAGAACATTTAATTCTGCTCATAAGGAACCTGTACGCAGACCAAGAGGCAGTCGTTGGAACAGAACAACAGGATATTGAATGGTTTAAAATCAGGAAAGGTGCGTCATTTTACCATATTTATGCAATCTATACACTGAGAAAATAATCTGAGAAACTAGATTGTATGAAGAAGAACGTGGCATTCGGATTGAAAGGGTTGACTTGGCAGCAACTGGTTTGTTTTCCTATGTGTCTTTGTTTTTCTAGTCTGCCAAGGGACTATGTTCTCTGACCTTGTAGAGTTTCTATATATATATCAGAGGACTTCTGGTTTGAAAAGCAAGGAAAATCCAACAGCCAATTGCAGAGGAGCCTGTTCAAAGATTTGTTGTTCACCTGATGATGCTAGAGATTAAAGGCTACTTCACCTTTATGTGTCAGCTGTAAGATGAACACTACATTTGGGAAGCACCAGGCAGGCAGTCACGTCTGGGATCCAATGAGTGACCATTCCTCCTCTTGGGAAAAAAAATGTCTCCTATCAGAGGAGGGGCTTCCAACATAATTTATTCAGTTGTTGCGTGAACCAAGTGTGGGGGCAACTCCAATCATATCTACACCTAAATAAGTGTGTTGAAAGCATATGGAATGCCAGAAGAGCAAGTGTTCTTTTAAGCCTGTCTTTATTACAGTCTCTCTGCACCATTTTTTCCTGATCATTTGAATTGATCAAGTGGGGATTCAAAGGTTAAGGGATCCACCTGGTAAGAAATCTTGTAGGTGTTAATTGCCATCAAGTTGGCTGCAATTCATGATAACCTCATGTACAAAAGAATGAGACATTGCCCAGTTCTGTGTAATATCCATAACTGTTGTTGTGTTTGAGAACATTGTTGTAGCCACTGTGTCTTTTGAGTGCTTTCCAACATAGGGAACTTAACTTTCAGCACTAAATTGGACAATATTCTGTTATGATTTTGTGGTTTTATTGACTGATTTTCAGAAGCAGATCATGAGAACTTTCTTCTTGGTCTGTGTTAGACTGCAAGTTCTGCTGAAACCATGGATTACACTGCTTATATGTGAAATACTGGTGTCATTGTTTCCAGCATCTTAGCAACACACAAGCCACCATATACAACAAACTAACAGTTATTTTAGTTCATTGTATATAGGGTCACCGTGTTGTTGTTGTTGCTAGGTGTCATAAAGTCAGTTAAGACTCATAGTGACCCTATGCACAACTCCAGTCCTGCACCATCTTTCCAATTGTTACATTTGAGCCCATTGCTGCTGCCATTGTTTCAATCCATCTCACAGGGTCTTCCTCTTTTTGGCTAGTCCTCCACTGTATCAGCATGATGTCCTTCTCCAGGGACTGAACCCTTCTGACAACATGTCCAAAAAACAAAAGATGAAGTCTCACCATTGTCATTTCTAAGCAACATTCTGGCAGTATTTCTTCCAATGCAAATTCATTTGTTCTGCTGGCATTCTATGTACTTTCAACATTCTTCGCCAACACCGTAATTCAAATGCATTAATTCTTCTACAGTCTACCTTATTCATTGTCCAATTTTCACATGTATATGAAAATACTATGGCTTGGGTCAGGCACACCCTACTTCTTAAACTGGCATCTTTTTTCTTTAGCATTTACAGAGGTCTTTTGCTGCAGATTTGCCTGATGCAGTACTTCTTTTAATTTTTTGACTGCTACTTCCATGAATGTTGACTGTGGATCCAAGTAAAATGAAGTCTTTAGAAAGTTCTATCTTTATTCCATTTATCATAATGCCATTTATTGGTCTAGTTTTTAGGATGTTTGCTTACTTTAATTGAAGTATAATTTATACTAAAATCTTTGATCTTCATCAGTATGTCAAGTCCTCTTCACTTTCAGCAAGCAAGGTTGTCATATGCATATTGCAGGTTACTGATGAGTTTTCCTCCAATTCCAATGCATATTTGAATCTAGCTTCTCAGATTATTTCTTCAGCATACAGCTTGAATAAGTATGGTAAAAGGATACAACCCTGATGCACAACTTTTCTGATTTAAAACCATTCAGTATCACCTGGTTCTTTTTGAAAGAATGTCTCTTGGTCTATGTACAGATTCCTCATGAGCACAATTAAGTGCTTTGGAATTCCTATTTTTCGCAATGTTATCCATAGTTTTCTATGATCCACACAGATGAATTCCTTTGCATAGTCAATGAAGCACAAGTAAGCATCTTTCTGGTATGGTCTGCATTCAGCCAAGACCTATTTGACATCAGAAATATGCTTCATTCCAAATCCTCTTCTGAATCAGATTTGAATTTCTGGCAGCTCCGGGTCAATGTACTGCTGCAATCATTTTTAATTATCATCAGCAGAATTTTACTTGAATGTAATATTAATGATGTTGTTCAATGGTTTCTGCCTTCTCTTGGGCCATCTTTCTGTGGAATGGGCACAGATAAGGAGCTCTTCCAATCTGTTAACCAACAGCTGTTTTCCAAATTCCTTGACACAGACATGTGAGCGCCTCCAGCACTGCTGCATCAATTTGTTGAGACCTTTGTTTAAACTCTTAGATAGGGTCATGATGAGTCAGAGCCAATTCAGTGACAACTAATAGCAACCTGTCTATAGCTCACAGTGATGAGAGAGAGGTGTGGAGATATACAAATGTCCAGGAGATGGTCTTATAAAAAGAGAAAGGTGAAGTCTGGTGTCATAGGTCATGTCCCACCGGACCATTCCTGTGTTGTCCTTACAGGTGAATAGTCATTTTCTGGTGTGTATAAATGGTCTATGAGTGCTTTGTAAACCCTACAATTTATTTCTTCTGTTTGTGTTGATCTTATCTGAGGTTATAGTTCACCTTGATCCTGTAGGACCCTTTGGGCTGGGCACTTCAAAACTCAGAGATTAGTCTCAACATTCCCCAGTCTTTACCTAGAAGATTCAAGAACAATCCCAAGTCAGTGAGTCTTGTTATTTAAGAAGGTGGGTTCTGGAATCAATACCCTGCTACTCCAGGGTCCTTTGTCCCTGGACATCTTCTTGAGCCTTAGTTTCCTCATCTGCTCTGTGGGCTTACCACCAAGATCCACCTCAACTTGACATTGTGACTAGCAACTGAGACAATCTAGCACATGTTTGGAGCAAATTAATATGTGATAAATACTAACTTAAATATGTTGTTTTTGTTACCTTTGCCTAGGTGGCCCCCAACTCATGATAATCCCATACACAATAGAAAAATCACACCCAATCCTACACCATCCCCATGATTGGTTGAAGGTAGAACTATTGGGATTCATAGGATTTTTCATTGGCTAATTTCAGAAGTAGACCACCAGGCCCTTCTTCCTAGTCTACTTTAGTTTGGAAGTTCCAATAACGTCTATTCAACATCATAGCCACAGGCAAGACTCCAATGATAGGTGGGTAGTTGTCCTGGCATGGAATCAAACTCAGGTCTCCCACATGGAAGACAAGAATTTACCTTGTTTCTTAGCTCAACCACTGAACCAGTCAAAAATACCAGGCACAGCGCACTTGACCTGCACAATAGTCACTGTGGGTAGTGGGAAAAGAAGAAAGAAAAGCTAACTCACAGGGAAGAGATAATGTTCTGCGGAGAACTCAGAGAGCTGAGCAAGGCTGTGTGGGAGGTGAGGAGGTAGAGGAAAGGGGGGCACAGCTCAGAGCCCCTGTGTCTTGTGCTGGGGCGGGATTCATATGTGACAGGAAAGGAAAGGAAAAGAAAAGAGGGAAGTGACAAATTCACTGTGCATGTGTCTATCATCATGGTTAAGCAACAGAGATAAGAATCCTCAAGACGAAGTTGCACCATTTGATGAGGAATAAAAAGCCTTAATTATTAGAGGGAAATTGATGCTCTGTGAAACCACAGCTTTTAGAACAAAGAGAACAGACTGACGTTCCGCTAAGCTGGGGAAGCTTTGTTTCATTCATGATCAGTTCCAGACCTAGGGGATCTTTTGCTTCGTTTTGTGTTTTTGTTGCCCTATTTTCTCCCCCAGGCCTCAGACTAAACCTGGAAGCAAGTTGTTCAAAAAGCTCTTAAAGGGAGGTATTGGAAAGGGAGAGAATGTCTTGTCACTTATACGCTGTATTTTGAAGGGTTTTATTTGAACTGCTTAGAAATACTTCAGAGGCAAATCTGCATAGTCTTATGAACTCAACCTTATACTTTTCCAAAAAGGCAGTCCAGGGAGAAGGACACAGACGTAGTAATCAAATCTGGATTTCAAATCATGGTGCAAGTGATGGTGACTTACTGTGTCACCTGAGGAAATTCACTTAACACTACTGAGGCTCTGTTTTCCTCACCTTTTAAGTGGAGTGGAGATTGTAACCAACTTTATAGAGGTGTAAGAAATGTCATCCAAAAATGAAGCATGCTACTTGCCCTTGTGTGGCGCTTTGGGCTAATGTGTCAGACTCCAAAGTCGCTTGAACTGTAAGGTCAGTGGTTCAAGCTCACCAGCAGCTCCTTGGAAACTCTATACAGGATCGCTATGCATTGTAATCAACTCGACGGCACTTAACAACAACAACAACTCTCCCTTAGAAAAGGGCAGTTTCCTCAGTGGTATTGTCTTTGTTGTTACTATTTCCCTCAGAGGTTTGAGGAGCAACAATGGTAACTAAATAAAATCAAGAAATCCCCTTGTTTAAAATCATAGCATTTTGTCACCATGACCTCTGAGCTACTTGTGAGTCTCCCACATCATGTGGGAAAAACAGAACCCTGAGCTGATAGCTCCGACGCCTGCTTCCCAGGGACTAGGAGTCAATTCTTAAAGTCAGGCAGGTTCTGACCCCTCATAACCTCACCAATGCCCCTGCCTCCCTAGTTCTTTCCCCTGGGTCCCTTACCTTTTAGTCCAAAACCATATAAGTATAGTAGAGAAAGAAGGGATCTGAGCCCACAAAACACTGATGAATAATTCTGGAAAAGGCACAGCTCAAGAATCAGCATGTATCTGTCCCAAATTTAAACTCTTAAAAGCAGTCCCACCACCATTGTATGGAACCAATAGATAAAGACAGACAGCTGCCATCAAGACTCATGGAAACCTTATGTAGAGCAGAAGACGTGTTGCCTGGTCCTGCATCATCCTTAGGACCACTGGCAGGTTTGATTCCATTGTTGCCGATTCTGTTCCATTCCATATCATGGAAAGTTTCCCTCACCCTTGGTGGCCTTCTATATCACCAATTGTGATGTCCTTCTCCTGCAATTGATCCCTCCTGATAACTTGTCCAAAGCAGGCAAGTCCAACTTTATTCTGTTGTGATTCATAAAGTTTTCACTGGCTATTTTGGGGAGTCCTGGTGTGGCACTGTGGGTTAATGCACCAGACTGCAAAGACATTTGAACTACAAGGTTGGTGGTTCAAGCTCACCAACTGTTCCTTAGAAACCTTATACAACAGGGTCACTATGGGTTGGAATCAACTCAACGGCACTTAACAATAACAACAACAATTTTTGGAAGATAGATCACCAGGTCTTTCTTCCCGATCTGTCTTAGTCTGGAAACTCTGCTGAAATCTGTCTGCCTTGGGTGACAGTGCTGGTTTGTTTGTGGGTTTTTTATAAATGTTTTATTGTGACTTATGTGATAGTTGACATGGGAGAACATTAGTGTTACATTCATTCTATCGTATATCATTTCACTACCATGGTTACAATCCCCTCCAAGCATCATCAACCAACCAAAGGGTATACACTATGAGCCTGCCTCTCAGTCATCAGCACACAGCCCCTCTCCCTCTCTGTGTCTAAAGTCCCCAGTTGCTCCATCTCTCCATGTCATTGTCTCTGCCTCCATCTCTGTCATCACTGCTTCTCTGGGTAGGGTCCCGCACTCCGCTCTTCTCCCTTGATGGTCCCAGGGACCTCCGCTCCTAGACTGAAAAGTTAATCACTCCCCTCCTCGCTAAAAAACATCTACCTTTACATTGTCTACCCTCCCAATCGGTCTTGATAACAATTATTCACTACTGTATCATAAGAGACCTATCCTCATTTCCTTTCATCAGCCCCGCCTAGACAGATTGGATACTACTCAGTGGAGATTCTACCTTCCTCCATGCCCTCTGGATCTAGGTTCCCTCTTGAAAGCTTGTAAGCCAGTCACTTCTTGCCTTTGTAGCTCCCCCCCCCATTTTGATGGGTAACTTGGACATTGGTGACACTGCTGGTTTTTAAAAGACCAGTGGCATAGCTCCCAGAGTCAAACACAACATGCCTGTCACCACGGAATAACAAATTCACAGACAGGTGGTGGGTGGTAACAATAGTTCTCATTTATTGAGTCCTTATATGACTACCTGGAGTCCTGGTGTGGCACTGTGGGTTAATGCTCCAGACTACAAAGCCATTTAAACTGCAAGGTCAGAAATTCAAGCTCACCAGCTGCTCCTTGGAAACCCTATCAGGGTCTCTATGGATTGGCGTCGACTCAATGGCACTTAACAACAACATATGTATACCTAATTAACCCTGACAAGAACTCTTTTTAAAAAATACTATTGCTAACCCTATTTTACAGATAAGAAAATGGGTATTTAAAGGGTTGGGTCAGTAGTCTACAGACACAGTCTCCAAGCTACGAAGTGACAGAAATGGACCATACCTATTTATCTGACCCCAGAGCCTAGACCCTTAAGACTAATGCAATCCTGAGTTCTAACTTTGCCACCCTGGCTGTATATAAAGGCTTTGCAGACCCAGGTAACATGCCATAAGACTATATTGCTCTGAGAAACAATGACAAAGGAAAGCTTAAGTATTGGGTAGGTGGGTATGAGGGAGGGAGGGAGGAGGAGCTGTTAATTTTAGATCTGCAACTCAGACTGCTTATTAAGTGGCAGAGGTGTCACGGTGCCCCTTATCTTTGCCATCTGCCTTCTAAAATAGTCAGGGCCTATGACTTCATTAGTAGGAGGATCTGTTCATCACATACTTTATAAGATAGAGGAGCAGGTGGGACTTTTTACAAGTCACCAAAGGACAATGGATAAGCAAGAACATAGAAGAATCAATGCATTTGAATTATAGTGTTGACAAAAAAAAAAAAAAACAACATTGAAAGTGCCATGGAATGGCAGAAGAACAAGAAAATCTGTCTTGGAAGAAGTAGAAACAGAATGATCCTTAGAAACCAGGATAGTGAGATTTCATCTCACATTCTTTCAGCATCTTGTCCAGAGGGACCAATCCCTGAAGAAGCACATCGTGCTTAAGAAAGTGGAAAAGAGAGAGAGACCTTCAGTGAGAGGGATTGTCACAGAAGCGACAGCAATGGATTCCAACACAGCAACAATTGAGAGCATGGCACAGGACCAGGCAGTGTTTCATCTGTTGTGCATAGGGTCTATCTGAGTTAGAACCAACTCAGTGGTACCTAACAACAACAAAAGAGACTGTGACCTATGCAAGTCTACTGTCGTTTTCCCCAACCTCCCCACAATATGCCTCTAGTGTCTATTAGAGTCTAGGAGAGTAAAAGAATGCTCTTTTCAGTCCAGGCATGTGACAAGAGTTGCAGGCTGATAAAACTGCATTAGGACCTGGTCCGTTTGTACTCCTCATTTTTGTGTCTAGATCACAGTAATGTACTCTGTAGCAATGACTTCTGGTTTCTGTTGTCCTAGAATACCAAATCCTTACTCATCACTGTTTATTCTAGTGTTACCTGAACTAAAAAGTGATCAAATATTAACCTAACCAAAGTAAACACCCTAAAATTATAATTCTAGCCAGATGGAGTATCTACAATACAAGGGGGCTTCCAAAAGTTCGTGGAAACATTCTATATCTTTTCATTATTTTCCACAAATTTCAAAGAACCCTCATATTACTTTTACCCCCAAAATGCGAAGCATAGTGTAGCCTTCAGGGTTTACTCTGTGCCAAACTATGGCCCGGGAATTAGCAGTATCAGCATCACCTGGGAAATAGGGCATCTCAGACCTCACCATACACTTACTGAACCATAAATCTTAAGAATAGGGTGCAGCAATCTGTGTTTTAACAAGTTTTCTAGGTGTTTCTGGGGAACACTAAAGGTTGGCAGTGATTGCCTTATTTCATTGAATTATCACAATGACTATAGAAAGTACGGGGATTATTGAACATTACTGACTGATTGTATAGACAAGGAACCTAAGTCACAAAAATATTAAATGACTTGCCCAAGGTGAGTAGTAACAGCAGGATTGGAATGCAGCCTTTCCTGCTATAGAAATCCCTGCTTTTCTCAACATGTCTTTCCATTCTGGTGAAAACTAAGCATTATCAAGACTCAGAAGGACACATGGCTATTCCTATGGAAACCAATAAAAGACAGCTTCAGATAGAGTTACGGAATTATCAATTCACAATAATAAAAGTGTTTGGTTTTTTTAAAGAAAGAATTGTAAATATTTATTGAGCACCAGTTATGTACAAGTCACTCTGCACAAATGTTTCATCTCATTTAATTCTCACTCAAACCGATGCCAGGTAGGCATTCTGAAATCAGATCAGGTAGATGAAGAACTTGCCTGAGCTGTCATAGGTAAGCAAGTGGCACAGACAGAATGTCAGTCCTGCTCAGTCTGTCTCCAACATCCTCACAGCCTCCCTGGGGCACATTTACACCATCAGCATAGACATGTGTCCCCATGGCACAAAGACCAGGAAGCCAGGATAAAATGCTTATGTAGCAGTAAATGAGATCATTCTGCTCTAGGGGTGAAAAACCACCTCTACAGCAATTGTAGGATGTTCACAGCCTCATGAGTCACCCTCACCTACTCCACCCTCATCTCCCTCCCCCTTTCAAAAACCACCAACTTTTTTCTTCCCCCTGAGAAGATGGAGGAAAGACAAGTTCATACTAAGTTGAACATGTTTGTTCTCTTCCTATTAATTGAGTATTCATCTACCTTTCCAGGCAAGCAAAACCCTTTCTGGGTAATGGTGCCAGAAATGGGATGAATTGCCAGTTGGAACTCTAGTGATATTTAATGAGGATTATCATAAATAATGTCATGCATGCCTTTAATCAGCTCCCCACACAGAACACACACACACCCTCGAAACTGGCTTTCGATTTACATGACCAGCAACCTTCCAAATCGATGGCTTAATTAACTTGCAGGTTGCATAAAGTGTTCCATAAAAACTTTCTAAAAGTCAAGCAGCAAGGGAGGATAAAAAAGTTAGATATATTTTTATATTAACTGCATTTTGGAAAACTACATTGTACTGTGGCGGTTTGAGTATTGATGTGATGCTGGAAGCTATGTCGTTAGTATTTAAAATATCAGCAGGGTCACCCATTGTGGATAGATTTCAGCAGAGCTTCCAGACTAAGATAGATCAGGAAGAAAGGCCTGGTGATCTACTTTAAAAAATTAATCAGTGAAACTCTATGGGGAAAGACCTGCTGATTCCCAATAGTAAACACTCATTACTAGACATCAACTGAAAACCTTCATGTTCACAACAGAATATTGTTCAAAATAGTGCTGAAAGATGAACCCTCTGGGTTGGAAGGCATTCAAAACATGCAATGGCGCCAACAATGACTTGAACATACCAGTGACTGTGAAAATGGTGAAGGATCTGGTAACGGCAATGTTTTATTATACAGCAGCAGTTTGCCCAGACATCATTTTTTTCAGAGTCGTTTGTTTGCTTTAACAAGTTGCTGTTTGTTTAAACTTAAAAACACAGGGTTTTGTTGTTGTTGTTTTTTGTTTAATGTGATTCAAAGAAACGTAACATGGAAATGCCAGGGAAAATATCTGTTGACTTCAGTTTAGAAAACAGACTTCAAATATAAAGACAATCTCTGTCTCTCCCTACCTTTAAAGACTTCATTGGATCTCAGTGGCTTTTTGAATGGAAGCCAGACAGCCCAGCCTGCTTTGGCAGGCCCTTGTGATCAGTTCTCTATCCAGACTCCAGCCCAATGCCTGACACTCCCTGCCCACACCCTGTGTAAAAGCTACCCAGAGTTACTAGCACTTCCCCAAAAGTCTCAAATCCTCTTCCTCCTTCACATCATTGAACCTCTGGGTTTCAGCTTGGAATCCCCCTTCACTTCTTTACCAGACTAACTCCTCCTATTCATCCTTCAAACTTCAGCCCAGGTAACAGCTCTCCAGGGGAACACCCAGGGTACAGTGTGCTAACCCTCATCGTGGCACTTTTCACACTGGTTTGTGAGAGTCTAATTACTGTTCTGTCATTTCCAAAGTTGAGAGATGGGAGTATTACATGTCAAGGCCAAGCACAGAGTAAGCATTCAAAGCATGTTTGTTGAATGAGTGAAAGAGTGAAGGAAGGAATGACGATCACCCTAGTCTAGAATAACTGAATGACAAGACTGCAGCAGTATCCACCAAATTCAGAATTCTGGAGATTGCTAACAAAACTAACAAGTGACTGGTGACCATCTAGTCAATGCCTATGTGGAGTTCCTATGTGGGTCAGAGCAGAACTGTGCTCAAGATGGTTTTCAGCAGTGACTGCAGTTTGGGGATGTAGTAGATTACCAGGTCCTTTTTCTGTGGTGCCTCTAGGTGAGCTTGAACCACCAACATTTTGGTTAGTAGTCAAGCTCATTAACCATTTGCACCACCCAGAGACTCCTGAAACTGGTTCTGCTCTAGAATGAATTCACTTTGGTTCAGACCTTCCTAGCATCACCACTGAGCCACAGCTACAAGTCCATTTGGACTCATAGTGAGCCTATAGAATATAGTTGTTGTTGTTAAGTGCCATCGAGTCAATTCCGACCCATAGCGACCCTGTACAGGGTTTCTGAGGGTGTAAATCTTTATGGGAGTAGAAAGCCTAATCTTTCTCCCGCGGAACGGCTGGTAGTTTCGAACAGCTGACCTTGCGGCTCGCAGCCCGATTCGTAACCCCTATGCTACCAGAGTAGAGCTGCTTTATACGGTTTCCAGGGCTGTGTCGTTTTTGTTGTTGGGTGCCATCGAGTCGGTACAGACCCATAACAACCTTATGTACAGTAGACTGAAACACTGCCCGATCCTGGGCCAACCTCACTACTGTTGCCACGCTTGAGTCCATCGATGCTGCCACTTGGCCAATCCATCACGTTGGGGGTCTTCATCTTTTTCTCTGACCCTCCACCTTACCAAACATGATATCCTTCTCCAGCGACTGGTCCCTTCTGACAATATGTCCAAAGTATGAGAGACTAAGTTTGACAGTCTTGGCCTCTAAGGAGCACTCTGGCTGCACTTCTTCCAACATGGATCTATTAGTTCTTTTGGCAGCCCATGGCACTTTCAATATTCTCCTCCAACACCACAACTCAAAGGCATCAATTTTTCTACGGTCTTCCTTATTCACTGTCCAGCTTTCACATGCATATGAGGTTATTGAATATACCATGGCTTGGGTCAGATGCACCTTAGTCCTCAAGCTGACATCTTTGCTCTTCAACGCTTTAAAAAGGTCTTGTGCAGCAGATTTGCCTAACGCAATATGTCGTTTGATTTCTTGACTGCTGCTTCCATGAGTGTTGATAGTTGATCCAAGAAGAATGAAGTCCTTGACAACTTCAATCTTTTCTCTGCTGATAAGAATGTTGTTTATCGGTCCAGTGGTGAGGATTTTTGTTTTCTTGTCATTGAGACGTAATCCATACTGAAGGCTGTGCTCTCTGATCTTCATCAGTAAATGTTTTAAGTCCTTTTCACTTTCGCAAGCAAGGTTGTATCATCTGCATATTGCAGGTTGTTAATGAATCTTCCTCCAATCCTGATGCCATGTTTTTCTTCATATTTACCCAGCTTTTCAGATTTTTTGCTCAGCATACAGGCTGAATAAGTATGGTGAAAGAATACAACCTTGTCACACACCTTTTGAAATTTTAAACCATTCAGTGTCCCCATGTTCTGTTCAATTACAGGAGCAGAAAGCCTCATCTTTCTCCCGCAGAACAGCTGGTAGTTTCTAACTGCTGATCTTCTGGTTTGCAACACAATTCGTAACCACTACGCTACCAGAGCTCCTTTTCAGGAGCTATACATCTTTATAAAAGCAGATTGCCTTATCTTTCTCCCAGGCAACAGCTGGTGGGGTCAAACCAGTGACCTTTCTTTTAGCAGTCCAATGTTTAATCCACTATGCCACGAGGGCTCCTTTCCTAGCATAAGGCCAGCATATGTTTGGTGTGTTTATGTCTTTTATGATAAAAACAGTGCATTGCAGAAACCTCAAACATAAAATAATGTATAGACGATGAAAATCTGTATCACCATATTGGTCCATAGTGCTATTGTCTAGAGACATTCATTGTTCAGAAAATTTGAGAAGTTGATATATCGTTAGCCTGCAAAACAAACCCAGCTCTCAGAGATCCACAGATAAATTTAATTTATGTTTTCCTGTTAGCTGCTATACAACAAAAATCAGGAGATTTCACATAAATTTCAGACTGCCAGCTTTTCTTGGAAATCTCAAAGATCTGTCTTACCTTCAGCATTTATTAGTGGAAACTGTGGTGTCAGTTGCTTTCATGTGGGATATACCCTCAAAGTTGTCACAGTGCCTATAGGACCCATTTATAAGACTAATATGGTTCCATTCCTTTAGGTGTGCTGTTGTTTGGTGCTGTTGACTTGGTTCTGAGGCTTAGCGAACCTATGCACACTACCTAGTCCTGTGCCATCCTCACAATTGTTCTTTGAGCCCATGGTTGCCACTGCTATGTCATTTGATCTCTTGAAGGTCTTCCTCTGTTTTCTTAACCCTCCACTTTACCAAGCAGAATGTTTTTCTCCAGGGACAGATCCCTCCTGACAACATGTCCAAGTACAAGTGATGAAGTCTCGCCATTGTCACTTCTGATAGCAATCTTACAAAACAGATCTGTTCCTTCTTCTAGCAGTCCATGGCACTTGCAACATCCTTTCCCAACACCACAGTTCAAATGCGTCAATCTTTCTCTCATCTTCCTTATTCATTGTCCAGTTTCCCCATGCACATGAGACAATTCAAAATACCTTAATCCTCATTTTTGTTTATTAACACTTTAAAGAGATCTTGTGCAGCAGATTGGTCCAATATGTCCTTTTATTTCATGGCTGCTGCTTCATGAATGTTGACTGTAGATTCGAGTAAAATGAAGTATTTGACAACTTAAATCTTTTCTCCATTTACCATCTTATGTTGTTGTTGTTGTTGGTAAGTACCGTGGAGTCGGTTCTGACTCATAGCGACCTTGCACAGGGTTTCCGAGGTTGTAGATCTTTATGGGAACAGAATGCCTCATCTTTCTCATGCAGTATGACTGGTAGTTTCAAACTGCCACCCTTGAGGTTAGCAGCCCAATTCATAACCACTATACTACCAGAGCTCCTTACTTATCTCCATGTTATTTCTGGAGATTTTTATTTTCTTTACACTGAGACACAATTCAAATACTTGCAATTCAAAGTACTTACAGATGAAAATAAAGGTGTAGTCTTTCATCTGTATCTGTAAGTATTTCAACTCCTCTTCAATTCCAACAAAGTTGTGTCATTTGCATATCAAAGGTTGTTCCTAAATTTTCCTCCAACCCTGATGCCGTGTTTTTGTCATATAATCCATCTTCTCAAATTATTTGCTCAGTATACAGATTAAATAAATATGGTAAAAAGATACAACACTGATACATACCGTTTCTGATTTTAAACCATTCAGTATCCCCTTGTTCTGTTCTCAAGACTACCTCTTGGTCTATGGATAGGTTCCACATAAACACAATTAAACGTTCTAGAATTCCCATTCTTCACAAAAGTATCCATAGTTTACTATGATCCACACAGTCAAATGCCTTTGCATCGTCAGTAAAGTACAGGTAAACATCTTTTTTATGTTCTTTGCTTTCAGCCAAGATTCATCTGATGTTAGTAATGATATCCCTCATTCCATATCCTCTTCTGGATCTGCTTTGAATTTCTGACAGTTCCCTGTTGATGTATTGCTACAATCATTTTTGAATTATCTTCAGCAAAATTTTGCTGGAATGTGATATTAATGATATTGTTCGATGATTTCCTCATTCCACTGGGCAACCTTTCTTTGGAATGATCACAGATATGAATATCTTTGAATCTATTGACCAGGTAGCCATCTTTCAAATTTCTCAGTATAGACAAATGAGCGCCTGCTAAACTGCATCAGTTTGCTGTAACATACTAATTTGTATTCCTTCCATTCCTAGAGCCTTGTTTATTTTGTCAATACTTCCAGTACAGTTTGAACTTCTTCCTTCAATACATCAATTCTTGGTCATATGCTATCTCTTGAAATGGATGAACATCAATCAAATCTTTTGCAACATTGCCTTCTCTATATTTCTTCCATCTTCTTTTGATGCTTCTGGCATCATTCCGTATTTTGCCCATAGAATCCTTCACTATTACAACCCAAGGCTTGAAAATCTTCTTCAGTTCCTTCAGCTTGAGAAATGCTGAACATGCATCTCTCTTTTCTAACTCCAGTTTTATTTTTACATTCATTACTATAATACTTTATCTTCTCTAATGTAGTGATTATGAGTTGGATTGCTAACTTCAAGGTCAGAAGTTCTAAACTACCAGCTGTTCTGTGGGAGAAAGATGAAGCTTTCTTTACCCGTAAAGATTTACAGCCTCGGAAACCCTATACAGGGTCACTATGAGTTGGAACCAACTCCACAGCACATAATAACAATCACCCTACCGCCTTCTCAAGCTGTCCTTTGAGATTTTCTGTTTAACTCATTTCTTTCCGTCATTTTAGCTTCTTTGTGTTCAAGAGCAAATTTCAATCTCTTCTGATATCCATTTTGGTATTTTCGTTCTTTTCTGTCTTTTAAATGACCTTTTGCTTTCTTCATGCATGATGTTCTTGATGTCATCACACAACTCCTATGGTCTTTGGTCATTAGTGGCTACTGCATGATATCTGTTCTTGAGATGGTCTCTAAATTCAGGTGGCATATACTCGAGGTCATATTTTGGCTCTGATAAACTTGTCTGGTTTTCTTCAGCTTCAGCCTGAACTTACATATGAAGTATTGATTGTCTGTTACATAACTGATTTCTGGCCTATTTTCGCTGATTATATTGACCTTCTTCATGGTTTCTTTCAACAGATGTAGTTGATCTGATTCTTGTGTGTTCCCTCTGATGAGGTTCACATGTGTAGTTTTCAATTATGTTGTTCAAAAAAGGTATTTGCCATAAGTAAGTCATTGGTCTTTCAAAATTCTATCATGCAATCTCCAGAAAAGTTTCTATCACCAAGACCATATTTTCCAACTACTAATCCTTCCTTTTTGCTTCCAATTTCTGCATTCCAATTACCAATAATTAGTAATGCATCTTGTTTATATATTTGGTCAATTTTAGACTGAAAAGGTTGATAGAATTCTTGTTTCTTCATCATAGGCGTTAGCAGTTGTATAAATATGGATAATAGTCGTATCAACTGGTCTTCCTTGTTGTTGTGGTTAGGTGCTGTCGAGTTGGTTCTGACTCATAATGACACTATGCACAACAGAACAAAACACTGTCTAGTCCTGCGCCATCCTCACAATTATTATTTGTCTGAGCTCATTGTTCTTGCTCAAAAATTCTCTGAGCAAATTATTGAATGATGCAGAAACCATCAAAAAAAAGATGGAAGGAATACACAGAGTCACTGTACCAAAAGGAAATGGTCTGTGTTCAACCATTTCAAGAGGTAGCATATGATCAAGAGCTAATGATCCTGAAGGGAAAAGTCTGCGGTGCACTGAAGGAATTGACAAAGAACATGGCACCAAGAATTGATGGAACACAAATTGAAATCTTTCAACAAAGTGAGGCAGCACTGGAGGTGTTGCGGACCGTGTAAGACTGGTCAGAGGTTCGAGGCCCTATAGGCCCGAGTGTAACAAATGAGGCCACTGGCAGTTAATGGCAAATTGTTTTTCATCTTAATATTATTACATGTATTAATTTAATACACGGAGCTCTTGGTAATCCACAGATAAATGTGATATTTTCCTAAAGCTAAGACTAAAGGTTGCAAGGTCAACCATTTCTCCAAAAGGATTAACTAAAAAATATCTTAGCTACTTCTCGGTTCTTTGTTCTATAGACAAAGAACCCATCCTCCCTAATCCCTTTTCCAGGTGCAGCCCATTCACCTGGGCGTCTCCTGCAGAACTCTCACCTTCCCCCAACTGAGCTCAGGGACTATAGATATGTTAATTGTGCCTTAGAATCCAAGTTGCTAGCCTGGGATTTGAACCAGCAAAGTATGATGTAAAGTTACCTGAATGTCTGGAAAAGTACTGATGTTAGCTGTATCCTGTTTTGGTCCCTCCCAGCTTGATGTGAAGCTCCTCCCCTGAATAAAGCAGAGGCCCAGGCCTCCCCAGGTGTGCATTACTGGTTGGAAGGCATGGAGTAAAGATTGCACTGCATTACTGGTTGGAAGGCATGCAGTAAAGATTGCAGGGCAGTGAGTTGCTGCCTGCAGAGGCCATGATGCCTGTAGTCCCAAGCCTGCCTACCAGTGATGTATCCACCCTGGCTTTGGGGTGCCTCATTGTCTCCCTTCTTCTGTTTGTCTGTGTATTCTTTCGCTATCCCTATCGCCGCTGGATCTCCCCTCCTCGTGAACCAAACACTCGTGAACAACACAACTATGTCGAGGTCAGACCCCGACATGGAGGTACTTGGAAGACAACTATCTCTGGCTGACTGATTGGAAGAGATCTGTATTTGTGCCCATTCCAATGAGAAGTGACCCAACAGAATGTGGAAATCATCAGACAATATCATTGATATCCATGTGAGTAAAGTTTTGCTAAAGGTAATACAGAAACAGCTGCAACCATACATTGACAAAGAACTTCTAGAGGTTCAAGCTAGATTCAGAAGAGGAGGTGGAATGAGGGATATAATTTCTGATGTCAGATGGATCTTGGCTGAATGCAGAGAATATCAGAAAGATGTTTACCTGTGTTTTATTGCCTACACAAAGGCTTTTGATTGTGTGGATCATGACAAGCTATGGACAATATTGCAAAGAATGAGTATTCTGGAACACTTTCTGTAATCATGAGGCACCTGTACATAGACCAAGAGGCAGTTGTTCGAACAGAATAAGAGAACAAACACCAAATGGTTTTAAATTAGGAAAAGTGTGTGACAAGTTGTATTCTTTCACCATACATATTTAACCTGTATGCTGAGCAAATAATCCAAGAAGCTGGGTTACATGAAGAAAAACATGGCATCAAGATTGGAGGAAGACTCATTAACAACGTGCAATATGTAGATGATACAACATTGCTTACTGAAAGTGAAGAGGACTTAAATAGTACTGATGAAGATCAAGGACCACAGCATTCGGAATGGATTGCATCTCAATGTAAAGAAAACAAAAATTCCCACCAATGGACCAATAAACAACATTCTTATCAATAGAGAAAAGATTGGAGTTTTCAAAGACTTCATTTTTCTTGGATCAACCATCAACTCATGGAAGCAGCAGTCAAGAGATCAAACAACATGTTGCATTAGGCAAATCTGCTGTGCACGACCTTTTAAAAGCGTTGAAGACCAAAGATTTGAGGACTAAGGTGCACCTGACTCAAGCTATGGTATTTTCAATAACTTCATATGCATGTGAAAGTTGGATAGTGAACAAGGAAGACAGTAGAAGAATTGGTTCATTTGAGTCATAGTGTTGGAGGAGAACATTGAAAGTACCGTGGGCTGCCAAAAGAAAAAATAAATCTATGTTGGAAGAAGTACAGCCAGAGTGCTCCTTGGAGGCCAGGATGGTCAAACTTAGTCTCTCATACTTTGGATGTATTGTCAGGAGGGCCAGTCACTGGAGAAGGATATCGTATTTGGTAAGGTGGAGGGTTATAGAAAAAGAGGAAGACCCGCAGCAAGATGGATTGGCCAAGTGGCAACATCGATAGACTCAAGCATGGCAACAGTAGTGAGGTTGTTGTTGTTGTTAAGTGTCATTGAGTCAGTTCTGACTTATAGCGACCCTTTCTAGAGTTTCGAAAGAGCAGCTAGTGAGTTTGAACTGCCAACCTTGTGGTTCAAACCAGCCTTACGGTCTAGTGCATCATCCCACAATGCCACATTAAATGGGATACCTTGAGGGTTAAGAGTGCAGACTCTGAAGTCAGACTGGTCAGGTGTGAATCCTGGCTTCCTCGTCCACTAGTGTGTATGTGACCTTGGGCAAACTATAACCTCACTAAGCCTCTGTTTCCTTATCTGTAGGATGGGGATAATAATAGGGTTATGGTTCTTTGCATAGACTCTGGCACAGAATAATGTTGATTGTTATTATTTATTCTAGCATAATAGCTAACCCTACTCCCTGTTAAAATTCTGTGTGGTGCTGCTCTGTTCCAAGTCCACAAAAGCCTCTAGGCAGTTACTGTGTGACTTCACAGTCATGTCATGGCCAAATCAGAGTGAATAACTACTTCTGGAAAAGGAGCCAGGAGTTAGGCTCAGTTTGAAACTGTACTTTAGATGCAACCTGATAGGTAATAAGAGGGCTGGTAAGATGATAATAGGTAACCTTCGCTGAGTACTTACTCTGTATCACATTCTTTGAAGCAGTTTATAAGCATTTACTTAGTGCATGCTTACAATAACACTATGGTGTAAAACCAAAAAACTAAGTCAGTTGCTGTTGAGTCAATTCCAACTCATAGAGACCCTATAGAATAAAGCAGAACTGCCCCATAGGGCTTCCAAGGAAGTAGATTGCCGTTTCCCTCTCCCAAGGAATGACTGGTGGGTTTGAACTGCTGACCTCTTGGTTATCAGTCTAGCACTTGTACGCTGCAAACCAAGACTCCTACTATGGGTAAGTGTAATCATATCATCTCATTTTTCAGATGAGGAAACCAAGCAAGGACAGAGTGTTTAACTAACTTGCTAAAGGTCACGCTCTTACTCAAGTGAAGGCTGCTTTACTTCAAATCTTATGCTCCAACTCACAGCAACCTTGAATAGGGTTTCCAAGGAGCAGCTGGTGGGTTTCAACTGCTTACCATGTAGTTAGCAGTCCAGAGCTATCCTACAGCATCACACCAGGTTGTCAGACACAATGGTAAAAAGAGGTAAAGGAACACTAAGTCAAGAAGACTAAGGTATTGTCAACTATCTTTTGAGTACTGACTAAGTACCAGACACCATTCTAAGTGCTACCAGCCCATATTAGGTCATGTATTGCTATGGCAATCCTGAGAAATGCCTATTACTGATCACATTTTTATGGGTGTGGATTAGAGATAATGAACAATCAGGGTCATAGAGCTGTTTGCAGTAGAATTGAGTTTCTAAACATTCCAAAATTCCTCCCTAAGAATGTGGTGAGAATTCCAAAGACAAGTGAGTCATCCTCACCTCTCAGAAAATACTTATTAAGCACCTACTTGTGTCAGACATACCTGGATAGGACAAACATGGTCCCTGCACAATGGGATGTAGATTACATAGAAGAGAGACAATTTACAAGGACAAGTGAGTAAATAACATATCATATTATATAGTTAATCTATAATTAGCATCCATCACAGGGTTCAACAATTGTCTAATTGATTTGACAAATGTCATTTATGTCAATTATAGAAAAATAAAATAGAGTAACACCACCACTCATCTGTCAGCTTGTCATACTGTGGTGGTTTGATTGTTGCTAAGATGCTGGATCGCTGTGAATCGGAACTGACTCGATGGCACTTAATTTTAACAACAGCAAAAAAAAAAAAAAAAAGATGCCGGAAGCTATGCCACCAATATTTCAAATGCCAGTAGGGTCACGCGAGGTGGACTGGTTTTAGCAGAACTTCCAGGATGACAGAATAGGAGGAAAGACCTTCCAAAAATTAACCAGTGGAAACTATGGATCACAGCAGAATATTGCCCAATAGAGAGTTAGATGAGCCTCCTACATTGAGAGGCATTCAAAATACAGAGCGGTTGTAACAATGGTCTCAAGCTTACCAATGATCGTGAAGCTAGCACAGCACTGGGCAGTGTCTCATTCTTTTGTACATAGGATTGCCATAAATTGGAACCAGTTTGATGACCACCATGAACCTAAATCTAGTTCTCAAACCTAAAAAAGGAGGAAATTATTTGTTTATCAACTTTTTCCTGTATCCTGGAAGACCTACCCATAGAGAGGACTAATCAAAGCACTTAGGGAATCACTGAGTTTTGCAACTTTCCCACCTGTGTGATCAAAAGTACAAGATTGTGGTTACCCAACAGTCTAGGCAAATTGTCAGTTTTTGCACAGACTTGCCCTGAGTTTAATAAGAATTAAGGTTGCATCCTGCTTGTGGTTTTGAATGAAAACATTTACTGATTTCATCAGAAAGGAAGAGGAGGAATGACAGATCACAGCCTATTTCTTTGGAAAGTCTTAGTATTGGTATGGATTAACATCTATTTACAGCAGATTCAGAACTTTGAAATTGTTTTTTTTTTTTTTAAATGGCTGTCGTACCAATTGTAATGCATAGGCTGTTGATGTTATAGGATGTGCCTCCCTTTGTTATAACTATTGCAAGCCTTGATAACATGGTGATTAAAACACTCATCTGCTAACCAAAAAGTTAGTGGTTTGAACCCACCTGCTGCTCCATGGGAAAAAGATGTGGCAGTCAGCTCTCATAGAGTTTTACCTTTTTGGAAACCCTATGGGACAGTTCTACTTTTTCCTTTGGGGTTGCCATGAGATGAAATTGACTCAACTGAAATAGATTTGGTTTGGAGTTTAGTTGTAACTGTCTTAGTAAATCCATAATGATATAAGCTATTTGTGTCGTCTTTTAAAACATCAGCAACGGGCACTGTAGGATAGGCATTAGACTGCTAGCCACAAGGTTACCAGTTCAAATCTACCACTGGTCTTCGGGTAGACCCATTGCCATTTTGTCACTTCTGACTCATGGGCACCCTACAGAACAGAGTAGAACTACCTCATAGGGTTTCCAAGGCTAGACATTTCTACATAAGCAGACTGTCACATCTTTCTCCCATGAAGTAGTTCATAAGTTTGAACTGCCAGCCCTTGGGTTAGCAGCCAAGTGCTTAACCACTGTGCCACCAGGATCCCTTATGGGTTGTACATTTTGCTGTTTTAAAATTTGCACTATTCTAAATGATGCTCTAAATGGACTATTCTAAATGGACTGGTATTGGCCATTTTGAATCTGATAACCACATGGTTTACTATGCAGGGAATGAAAAATTGAAAAGGAATGGTGTTGCATTCATCGTCAAAAAGAACATATCCAGATCAGTCATGAGGTACAATGCTATAAGTGATAGGATAATATCCAT
>NW_006408798.1:3629208-3633512 GCF_000296735.1 Chrysochloris asiatica | reverse complement strand
CATGCTGGGTAGGGTGGAGGGTCAGAGAAAAAGAGGAAGACCCCCAATGAGATGGATCAGCCAGGTGGCATCATTGATGGACTCGGGTGTGGCAGCGGTAGTGAGGTTGACCCAGGATCGGACATTGTTTCGTTCTGCTGTGCATGGGGTCGCTATGAGTCGGTTCCGACTCGATGGCACCTGACAACAACAACAAATGATGCTCTAATGAGTATTTATTTTGAATATGTATCTGATGAAGTGGCATTTCAAGCTCAATAAGGAAGGAACTCTGGTAGCATAGTGGGCTGCTAACCGCAAGGTCAGAGTTCACATCTACCAGTCACTCTGTGAGAGAAAGATAAAGCTTTCTGCTCCCAGAAAGCTTGATAGCCTTGGAAATCCTCTACAGGGTCACTATGGGTTGAAACTAACTCAATGACATACAACCACCACCAAAGATCAGATAGTCAGATAGGGACATGTTCATAAGACTTGGATATATGCTGAATTCTATTCTTTTTTTTTTTTTTTTTTAACTTTTATTTTGAAATAATTGTAGATTCAGAAGAAACTTAATAATATTATTAATTAACTATAATACACTATAAAAACTAGGAAATTGAAATGGGTACAGCACAATTAATTAGATTACAAACTTTACTCACTTGAATTTCACCAAATTCTTTTTACTATTAACAGAATAGTAAAATGTATCCTTACCTACTTTCCTGCTTTCTTCTTTTACAAAAGTACATTTATAACTCCCTCATAATCTTTTACAAAAACTAAGCCCATTTCCATTAAGTCAGTTTTGACTCATCGTGGCCCCATGTGTTACAGGGTAGAATGCTCAATAGGGTTTCCTTCACTGCAGTCTTTACAGAAGTTGATTGCCAGTCCAGTCTATATTGCCAGTCCATGACACTACTGCGCTGGTTCAAACTACCAACCTAGATTAGTAGACAAGCACAAACCATTTCTGTCACCCAGGGACTATAGTCTCCTGTAGAGGATGACATAAAACCAGGTTTAATAAACTATTCTCTTTTATTAGATGTATGTCAGGGTTGTTGTTGCTGTTAAGTACCGTGGAGTCAGTTCCGTCTCATAGTGACCCTACACAGGGTTTCCAAGGCTGTAAATCTTTACGGGAGCAGAACGTCTCGTCTTTCTCCCACAGAGCCACTGGTAGTTTTGAACTGCCGACCTTGAGGTTAGTAGCCCGATTCATAACCACTATGCTACCACAAAAGATAACAGAAGGAATACAGAGAGTCACAGAACCAAAAATACACAGAGTCATTGAAACCCACCATTTCAAGAGGTTTAATATAAACAAGAAATAAATGAACTGAAGGAAGAAGTCCAAGTTGCACTGAAGGTAACTTCAATGCCAAAAGCAAGGATCCAGAAATTGACGGAATACAATTTTTTTTCAACGAACTGTTGAAATTTTTCAACAAACTGATGCAGCATTGGAGGCACTCATTCATCTATGCCAAGAAAGTTGGAAGACAGTTACTTTATCAACTGACTAAAAGAGATCTTTATTTATGCCCATTCTAAAAAGTGGTGGCTCAATAGAATGTGGAAACCATTGAACAATATCACTAATATTACATGCAAGAAAATTTTGCTGAAAATAATTCAAATCTGGCTGCAATAGTACATTGACACAGAACTGCCCAAAAGTCAAACTGTATTCAAAGAGGATACAGAACTAGTGATAGCATTACTAACATCGATTGGACTTTGGCTGAAAGCGGAGAATACCAGAAAGATGTGCTCTCTTGAGTATGTAAAGGCTTTTGACTGTGTGAATTAAGACAAGCTGTGGGCCAGAAAACTTCACTGTACTCAGGAGGAACCTGTACATAGACCAAGAAGCAGTTGTTAGAACAGAACAACAGGATATTGAACGACTTAAAATCAGAAAGGGTATACACCAGGGTTTTATCTTTTCACCATACTTATTCAATCTGTATGCTAAGCAAATAATCAGAGAAGCTGGATTATCTGAAGAAGAACATGGCATTAGGACTGGAGGAAGACTCATTAACAACCTGCAATATGTAGATAACACAACCTTGCTTACTGGAAGCAAAGAAGACTTGAGATAGTTACTGATGATCAAAGTCTATAGCCTTTCAGGATGGATTGCACCTCAATGTAAAGAAAACAAAAATCTTCACCACTGGACTGGACTAATAAATAAAATCATGATAAATGGATAAGAGATTGAAGTTGTCAAAGACTTCATTTTGCTTGCACTCACAATCAACATTCATGGAAGCAGCAGTCATAAAATTAAATGACATATTACACTAGGCACATCTGCTGCACAAGACCTCTTTAAAGTTCAAGAGCAAAGATGTCTAAATACTAAAGTGCATATGACCCAAGCCATGGTATTTTCAATAACTTCATATGCATTTGAAAGTCAGACAGTGAATAAGGAAGCCCATAGAAGAACTGATGCATTTGAGTTGTAATGTGGTGGTGGTGGTGTCCCATGGAGTCAGTTCTGACTGATAGCCACCCTGAATAGGGTTTCCGAGGCTGTAAACCTTTATGGAGCAGAAAGCCTCATCTTTCTCCTGAAGAACTGCTGATAGTTTGAAACTGCTGACCTTGAGGTTAGCAGCCCGACTCATAACTATTACACACCAGAGCTCCTTAGTTGTAGTGTAGGAGAAGAATATTAAAAGTACCATGGACTGCCAGAAAGAACAAAGAAATCTGTCTTAAAAGTACAGCCAGAAATCTCCTTTGAGGTCAGCATAGCAAGATGTCCTTCCTGGTATTTTGGACAGGTTATCAAGAAGGACCAGGACCTGCAGAAAGGTACCATGCTTGGTAAAGTGTAGGCTCAGCAGAAAAAAAGAAGTCGTCCAACAAGATGGACTGATACAGTGGCAGCAGCAATGGACTCAAATGTAACAACAATTGTGAGGATGATGCCGGACAGGGCAGCGTTTAGTTCTGTTGTGCATAGGGTTGCTATGAGTCAGAACCTACTCGACGGCACCTAATAACAACAACACTCTATCATTATGCTGAGAACATAATCTAAGAAGCTGGACTACATGAAGAATGAAGCATCAGGATTTGAGAAAGATTCATTAACAACCTGCAATATGCAGATGATACGAACCTGTTTGTATAAAATAAAGAGGACTTGAAGCACTTACTGGTGATGATCAAGACTTCAGCCTCCAGTGAGGACTGTACCTCAACATAAAAAAATATCCTCACAACTGGAAAATAAGTAATACCATGATAAATGAAGAAATTATTATCAAAGACTTTGCTTTCCCTATATCAACAATTACTGCTGATGGACACAGCAGTCAAGAAATCAGAGTGTTGCATTGAGTAAATCTGCTGCAAAAGACTTCTTTAAAGTATTTAAAAGGCAAAGATGTTGCTATGAGAACTAAGGTGGGCCTGAGCCAAATCATGGTATTTTCAGTTGTCTCATATGTATGCAAAAGTTGGCCAATAAATAAGAAGAACCAACAAAGAATTGGTACAGTTGAAATATGTTGTTGATGAAAAATATTCACTATACCATGGACTTCCAGAAGAAAAAACAAATCTATCTTGGAGGAACTACAACCAGAATATTCTTTAGAATCGAGGGTGGTGAGCCTTTGTCTAATTTACTTTGCACATTTTATTTGTTGTTGTTAGGTGCCATCGAGTCGGTTCCAACTCATAGTGATCTTATGCACAGCAGAACTAAACACTGCCCGATCCTGGGCCAACCTCACTACTGTTGCCACGCTTGAGTCCATCTATGCTGCCACTTGGCCAATCCATCTCGTGGGGGGTCTTCCTCTTTTTCTCTGACCCTCCACCTTACCAAACATGATATCCTTCTCGAGCAACTGGTCCCTCCTGACAATATGTCCAAAGTGTAAGAGACTAAGTTTGGCCATCTTGACCTCCAAGAAGCACTCTGGTTGCACTTCTTCCAAAAAGGATCTATTGGTTCTTTTGGCAGCCCATGGCACTTTCAATAATCTCCTCCAACACCATGACTTGAAAGCATCAATTCTTCTATGGTCTTCCTTATTCACTGTCCAGCTTTCGCATGCATATGAGGTTATTGAAAATACCATAGCTTGGGTCAGGCACATCTTAGTCCTCAAGCTGACATCTTTGTTCTTCAACACTTTAAAAAAGTCTTGTGCAGCACATTTGCCTAATGCTATATGTTGTCTGAGTTCTTGACTGCTGCTTCCATGAGTGTTGATAGTTGATCCAAGAAGAATGAAGTCCTTGACAACTTCAAGCTTTTCTCCATTGATAAGAATGTT
>NW_006408798.1:3551254-3627873 GCF_000296735.1 Chrysochloris asiatica | reverse complement strand
GGGATATATTCAAGGTCATATTTTGGCTCTTGTGGACTTGTTTTCATTTTCTTTAGCTTCAGTTTGAATTTGCAGATGAGTAATTGATGATCTGTTCTGTAGTCTGCCCCTGACCTTGTTTTGACTGATGATATTGAGCTTTTCCATCATCTCTTTCCGCAGATGTAGTCAATTTGATTTCTATGTATTCCATCCGGTGAGGTCCAGTGTATAGTCGTCTCTTATGCTGTCTAAAGAAGGTATTTGAAATGAGCAAATCATTGATTTTGCAGAATTCTATTATGCATTCTTCAGGATAATTTCTATCACCAAGGCCATATTTTCCAACTCCTGATCCTTCCTCTTTGCTACCAACCTTTGCATTCCAGTCACCAGTAATGATCAATACACCTTGATTGCATGTTTGATCAATTTCAGATTGAAGAAGTTGGCAGAATTCTTCAATTTCATCCTCACTGGCTTTAGTGGTTGGTGTGGAGATTTGAATAATAGTGGTATTAACTGGGTTTCCCTGTAGTTGCATGGATATTATCCTATCACAGACAGTGTTGTACCTCATGACTGATCTGGATATGTTCTTTTTGATCACGAATGCAACACAATTCCTTTTCAATTTGTCATTTCCAGCATAATAAACCAAGTGGCCATCAGATTCAAAATGGCCAATACCAGTCCATTTCAGCTCACTAATGTCTAAGATATCGATGTTTATGCGTTTCATTTCAATTTTGACAACTTCCAATTTTCCAAGATTCATACTTCATACATTCCATGTTCCGATTTTCAGTGGATGTTTACAGCTGTTTCTCTTCATTTTGAGTTGTGCCCCATCAGCAAATGAAGGTCCCGCGGGCTTTTCTCCCATTTTACTGCATTTGCATCATCATGGTCAGCTTTACTTTGAGGAGGCAGCTCTTCCCCAGTTGCATTTGGAGTACCTTCCAACCTGAGGGGCTCATTTTCCGGCACTATATCTGACAGTGTTTCTCTGCTATTCATAAGGTTTTCAGTGGCGAAAAATTCAGAAGTAGTTCATCACTCCTTCTTCCTAGTCTGTTTTCATCTGGAAGCTCATCTGAAACCTGTCCACCATGGGTACCCTGCTGTTATTTAAAATACTGGTGGCATAGCTTTCAGAATCACAGAAATTCACAAGCCACCACATTACGACAAACTGACAGACATGGTACACATTTTATAGGAGAGATCAATCCCTGGTAAAGGATATCAATGCTTGTTGAAGTAGAAGGTCAGTTTAAAAGGTAAAGACCCTCAATGAGATGGATTGACACAGTGTCTGCAATAAGGGCCTCAAACATAGCCATGCTATTGAGGAAGATTCTAGACTACACAATGTTTCATTCAACTCCACAGAGCAACATCAGAGGTGCTCTGGGTCAGATGACAAGAGGGAGGCCTGGCTGAAGAGAATACTGCAAGTAAAACCTACCTCAATCTGGTAAAGCTTCTTAGCTTAAGTAAACAGTAGATCTGAGAGCATTCAAAGTGGTACTCAAAAAGTGTCCAATACAAAACTATAATCAAGAGTTGGCTGTACCTTTGCCCCAACACTCATTCATTTAGTCATAAACACATTTGATAAAAATGTTTTGGCATCAGCCATATGTCAGCCACTGAGTTAGAAGAGCGCATAGAGCAGTGACAACACTGATAAGTTCTTTGCTGTACTGGAGCATGCAATAAGTCATTATAAGGTAATTACTGAGTTACAATTGTGATAACTGTTATGAAAAAGAAGTGTTGTTGTTGTTGCTGTTAGCTGCCGTCAACTCGGTACCAACTCATGGCAACCTATGCACAAAAGAACAAAACACTGCCCTGTCCTGAGCCAACCTCACAATTGTTGCCATGCTTGAGCCCATCGATGCTGCCACTTGGCCAATCCATCTCGTGGGGGGTCTTCCTCTTTTTCTCTGACCCTCCACCTTACCAAACATGATATCCTTCTCCAGCAACTGGTCCCTCCTGGCAATATGTCCGAAGTATGAGAGACAATGTTTGGCCATCTTAATCTCTAAGATGCTGCACTTCTTTCAAAACGGATCTATTGGTTCTTTTGGCAGCCCATGGCACTTTCAATATTCTCCTCTAACACCATAACTCAAAAGCATCAATTCTTCTACGGTCTTCCTTATTCACTGTCCAGCTTTCGCATGCATATGAGGTTATTGAAAATATCATGACTTGGGTCAGGCGCACCTTAGTCCTCAAGCTGACATCCTTGCTCTTCAACACTTTAAAAAGGTCTTGTGCAGCAGATTTGCCTAATGCAATAAATAATGAGAAGTGTAGGATTATAACATTTCTAGCCATGAGAATCAAAGAAGGCTTCCTAAGAAAATAGCATTTAAGCTAAACTTTGCAGTATGATTCACATTGTTAAGTGCTATAGAGTCAGTTTCGACTCATAGTAACCCTGTATAGGGTTTTCAAAGAGCAGCTGATGAGTTTGAACTGCCAACTTGCAATTAGCAGTCCAATGCTTAGTCTACAGCATCACACCAGGATTCCTGCAGTCTGATTCATTGTTTGGAAAGCAGTAAGAAGGAGGGAGGCATCATCAGAAAAAATGCTGTAGACAGAAAGAAGAGAATGTGCAGGAAACCTTTCACTGTCCTTAGAGTAAAGAGAGAAAGCCAGTAGGGTGGAGTATGGTGGGTGAGGAGGAGATGAGAGGGAAAGTCAAGGCTTGAACCACATCATGCAGGTGAGGAAAAGCATTTGGCTTTTATCCTAAGGTCAGTGGAAACTTACCAAAGAGTTTCAAACAGAGAAACAACATAATCAGATTTACACTTTATTTTTACATGCAATTGAGATATATTTGTAAATACATGGAGAGGCAGCTCATAAATATCACATAGATATTAAGAAGTTAGTACAGCCTGTAATCACCACGTGACAATACAACCATAAACAGGAGTGTTGTAAGTTGGGACCAGTGGATTAGGAAGCCTGAATCAGGAGTCGGGCCAGGCATACATAGTTCACCTTTTTGTTTGTTTTTAAGAACTAGCTGTTCATCTGATTTGACGCCAAGATAGTATTTGGGTAAGCTGAGAAGAAATCCCCATTTAAAATTCTCCCTCTTCTTCAAAAGCTTCAAAGACAATTTCTCCTCAAATTCCCACCAAAACTAACCTCATATGTGGGTGGTGTTGGGACCACCTACAGAGTGTAATTTGAGAGCTGTTTAAAGGCCCCTCCTTCTGTTTCACATAAATTTTCCTGGTCCTGTCACTACCACCTAGAATTCTACCATCAGCATCTTTATTTGGTTGAGTTTTTAATATGTTTGGACATGATAGCAGGCTGGGCTTGTTCCACCTTCCTAGGACCAATTTGGTTTGCTTGTTTTCTTCTCAAAGTTAAGAAGGTTGACATTTTCTGAGCCATTTGGCAGAGACCTGGAGAGATCATGAAACAGTAGACTACAGAAAGTCAAAGAACCCAAGCACATTTGATTAATCATTTTGATTTGAATTATCATTGCATTAGCTGGTGTGTATGATAGAGATATATGAAGAGGCTTCAAAAAAATTTATGACAAAATCTCATTTGAATTTCATTCTATTTTTTCATGAACTTTTTGAAGCTTCCTCATATGTACAAATGTGTGAGGATTTATACAATAAAGATGCATGGGTGAATTTATGGAAGTAAATAACTTTATAACAAGGCAAGCCATAGTAACAAAAAGTAGTACCTGGGATTGGACCAACCTGAGTTCAGCTCACAAGCTTTGGGACCCTGGGAAAGTTACAAACCAACCTTATCCAATATTAGGAGGATTCAATAAGATCATCTATTACAAGTCTTAACATGGGGTCTGTGGCATAGAGGAAGTGTTCCATCACCATTAGAGTTATTAAGATTTTATGAGTGATTATGCTTAAGTGTGTGTGTGTGTGTGTGTATGTGTGTGCAGATGTGGGTAGGTAGGAGAGAAAGTGTGTATGTGAGGCTGACAGAAGGCAGGTAGGAAAACATGGCCATCTCAGCAGGGAGTTCCAGCAGGGTAGTAGTCCTTTCCAGAGGGTGAAGAGATGCAGAACAGCCCACACAGGAGACTAGTTCAGCTTTGCTAAGTGGGAAGCAGAGAAGGAGACAGCAAAGAGCTTCAAACTACAAGGGACATCCTGATGGGCACTGAATCAAGGGTAGAAATTAATTGAAGGGAACAGGCAGACAGTATGGGATGTGATTTTGTTGAAGCTCAAACAAAAATCCTTTTTATAAAAGACAGATTTTTTTTTTAAGTGAGTTGAAAGTGGTCTCTGAAATTGAAATGTGTCAAAATTAGGCCTCAGTGCTTGGAAAACTTCAACTTGCTCCACCCTAAAGCTGTGTTCTCACTTGTTTTGAGCTTCATGGATGTTGGATATTTTTCAGAACAGGCATGGATAAACTATGAGAACCATGCAAACAACAGCAACCCATTTTCAAGTCTCTTGGTCCTCTCAATATTTTCCCACTGTATTTATGGGCTTTCTACATAACAAAGAATGATCATCCTTATATTGAGAGAGAAGAAAATAGAGTAAAGAGAACACCCATATCCTCGTCCCAGTTCTGCCCCTAGCTCACAGGGCAACTTCAAGGGATCTATTGATATCTCTGGGTACAGTTTCCTCATCTGGAAAAGAAGTTGATTGGTTAAATGTGGTCATTATCTTTTGACTTCCTACTGTCCTTAAATGAGGTCTTGCATCCTTGAACTCCCCTTAAAGCTCTATCACTAAATAGTATCAATAAATACTGAAGAACACCAACCACCTGCCTCTGATTAGGTGTGACTTCTGGGATAGTTAATGTCTCTGTATCTCAGTTCCCTTGCCAGTAAAATGAAGAAGAATGCAATGTGTTGTAGAATGTTTGATAGGACTAAATGGGTTAACATAGGTAAAACACTCAGAACTGTGCTTGGCTCAGATAGGGGTAAGAACAACTGAGTATTCAGGGTCTTCATTTCATCATTGTCCTCATCACTAACTTACTCTACTTGGATACCTTTGTAACTTGTTTGAAACATTCTGTTGATAAATCAAGAAATAAAAGTTTAAGTATGATTAGTGTTCACATGCTCATCAGTCAGCCTCCATGTGAAAGGATAGAATTGCCCATTGAGTTTTCTTGGCTGTAATTTTTAACAGGGAGCACATTGCCAGCTCTTTTTCCAGCAGATGCGTTGGGTGCATTTGTTCTTTGAACCACCAGGGCTCCTTAACTATTATTTATTGTTGTTATTAAGTGCAGTTGAGTTAGTTCCAACTCATAGCGACCCTACCTATGGTTTCCAAGGAGCAGCTGGTGAGTTTGAACCACCGACCTTGCAGTCCAGCGCCTTATCCTGCAGCACCACAGTAGTAGATTGAGGACAAAGTGGAGAGCTGAGACCATCGCCTTTCCTTAAAAGCTCTCTGTACTATTGGATTTTTCAAGGATATGTATGTACTACTGTAATATTTTGTCTTAAATTTAAAGAGATTGAGCAAAATGTTAGTTAATAAAGCTCCTCTCACTCTGAATTCGGGAAATGACTGATTTTCAAGGTGGCCCACGTACTCCATTAATATTTGTTCCCGTTTCAAGAAATCCTTATGAAGGTATAAAATAAACACAATTATGTTGGCATGTTTATAACTTAAACGTGTTTTAATGTCTTGCATAGGAGGGGTGAGGGGAATGGGTAAAGTTGAAAATATAAACTTTGTAAATACTTGGCCTTAGGGGCTGGCTTATATCTTGCCTCTTGTAATCTCTTCCCAGAAATCAAGTCAGTTACATAAAGGAAGAATCTGCGGCTTGGAGTAAACGCCTCCTCCTCAAGGAAGGAAAAAAAAAAAAAAGTTGTTCTGGCCGGCGGCGGCAGCCAGGGCGGTGAAAGCGTTAACAGGGCTGGGTAAGGCGATCCCTTGAAATGAGTAAGTCTCAGAGTTGTTAAAAGTTTTCTAAGCAGCGGCCGCGGTGGCGGCGGCGGCAGCAGCAGCGGAGGTTCAGGGAGCTGGGAGCGAGTTGGAGGGAGCTGGGGCGACCAGAGCAGCGGGCTGAACTGAACTCAGCAGAGGTCACAGCGAAAGGTTAGTGGCACCCTCACACTTTCACAGTTCAAGGCGGGCTGACGTCTTTAAAGAGGAGTCTTAGGCAGGCGAGGCGCCATCGCTTATCCTCGTGTGTAATGTCTGCTTACTTACTGGAGGGGCCTGGGGACCTCAACAGTTCTCCAAACCGTCTGGGCTGCAGCTTGCACCCAAGTCTTGACACTTGTGTAGACACGGCTGGCTTCTTCTCAGGAGACCTTTGTAAAGTGGAGGCTTCTTTTCAGACATCCAGCGGGAAACTTTGTGAATTAGGGATTGTACACACACATACACACACCTGTATAGTCTGTTCCATCCTGATTTTTACAAGTTGTGACTACAGTCCAGAATTCCAATCTGCTTCCGTTGAAACCAAGAGCAATTGTCAAAGTAACTAAACAGGCTATACGACTTTACGTTGTGGGAGGAATATTGTCTCTGAGTCTAAGATAATGAGGGTGAGTAGAAAAGAGAGAAAAAAAGGAAGGAGGAAAAAGAGAGAGAAAGCAAGAGGAGCAAGGAAAGAAGAAAAGTATTTCCAGCTAGTGATAGGACAAATCATTTTTTTTGCAAATGAGTTTCTAGTAGAAATTTTTCTTGTATGTTAATAAACAAAAATAGTGAGGGTGGGGGGAGATGTAAAAGAAATGGCTCTACATTTACATGTTATTCTGATAAACCTATATATATATATATATATATATAAACTAATCTGCAGTATAAATAGAGCTCTGGTAGCATCGTGGATTATGAGCTGGACTGCTAACTGCAAAATCAGTAGTTCAAATCTACCAGTGGCTTCACAGGAGGAAGAGGAGGCTTTTTGCTTCTTTAAAGAGCTACAGCCTCAGAAACCCTATACAAGGTCACTATGAGTCGACACTGACTCCATGACACTTAACAACAGTAGCCATCTGCAATATGATGCAGATAATAGATAAACCCAGAGAAAGAAATAGGGAGGTATCTTCATAGAAATTACATTCTGCATAAGAGGTTTTGGTTTGAGAGTTGAGACCAACTGTCAGAATACTTTGGAGCCCCTTCCAGCTCAACATGGCAGAGAAGAGTGGGTGTGCCACTTCAGTGGGCCATTTTTGCCTCTGCTTTTGCCTTCAGCACAGAGAAACAATGAGGAGTTGCTGTGTTGAATGTTCCCTCTGATCCCTGCAGCAGGCAGGAGTGAGTCCTGTACCTGCTAACACTGAATCAGAATGAGTCATTGGAAACTTGGGTGCTGAAACAAAGTACTTGCAAACTGCCTTATGAGACACTGCCTCCATGTAGGTGGGATATACATCATACATCGCTAAGCAGTCACATTGTTTGCTTCCCTTTCTTTCTCCTTCGAACAGGCAAGGATTCTGGCACACTCAAGAGACCAGCTCTGCCCCCTTGGATCAGCTCACACTACCATGTGGACTCTGCCTCTCCAGGTCAGGACAGGGGTTTTTAAATAAAATGGATGATTTGACGTTACTTGATCTTCTGGAGTGCCCCGTGTGTTTTGAAAAGCTTGATGTCACAGCCAAAGTCCTCCCCTGCCAGCACACCTTCTGCAAACCATGTCTACAGAGGATTTTCAAGGCCCGAAAAGAGCTGAGATGCCCGGAATGCAGGACCCTGGTCTTCTGCAGCATTGAGGCACTGCCGGCCAACCTGCTGCTTGTGCGTCTTTTGGATGGTGTGCGTGCTGGGCAGAGCTCAGGGAAAGTGGGCTCCTTCCGCAGGCCAGGTGTGCTGACCTCTCAAGACAGCAGGAAAAGCAGGACCAACCCTAGAGGTCTGCAGTCCAGCCCTTTTCGACTGGTACCCAACATCAGGATCCACATGGATGGGGTAAGACAGATCATGTTTGTTAATGTTGTGGACGTTGGATTTGTACATGCTGGGAACTAAAAGTATCTTGAGTTTTTTAGTTACTAAGTGCAACAGCTGATTCCAAATGATAAATTTCTGTTTGCAGTCATCATCTTTTTGTAACATAGGTAGACTCCTAAATCTATCTAATCACTCTAAGAATTCTCCTTGGAATTGGATATATCTTAAAGCTTCCTAGGCTCTCCCCGCTTCTTATTCAGAAAGCAGAGGGACAAAGAAAGACATATTGCTTGTAGCTTTTGTCTATCACTTTTGTTGTTTTTAGGTTCGACCAGTGCATGGGGAATGAACAGGTGGGAAAAAGAGAGAACACAAATCCAATTGCTGTTAAAATCTCTGAGAAGTTCCAAAGTTCAAAATTTGTTTAAATTTTAGCCAAATCCATTTTCCTATCCCCTGTCATAAAGCACTTTTATGACAGTGCTCATTCATAATCTGAAACCATCAAGATAGTTGACACCTGAAGATGATGCGAGGGGAAGCGTCTGTGTGGGTGGACTGATTGATAGCCAAGACTGGGCCGTGCAGTACAACAGATGTTAATAGGAGCCTGCAGATGCATCTTTCTTTACATAATGAATAGACCACATATAAAATGCACATCAGAGGCTGCATTAAACAAGTGGAAATGGTCATGCCACACACAAGATGACCCTGCAAGGCTCTTGGTGTTTGAATAATGGGGATCCATCCCTCCAGCCCTTGTTGTGAATGCTTTGGGAAGGGTCCATCTGGAGAGAAGGACATTGTCCTAGTGAGTCCAACAGGACTATTTGTACCATCACCCTTGGAGTCATAGTGCCAACGTGGATGTTGGAAGGTATAGTGTGGGCTGTTGACATGTTTAGAAAATCAAAGCTACATTCTGTGACATCTTTTCAGTGAGAATACTTGAATACCGGGGGCAGGGTCCCAGGACACCCTACCATCACATCTAATAGTGTGTGTGTATGTGTGTGTGTTTGTGTGTGTTGGGGGTGGAAGTCAGTGAGTCATCATCATCTATGGATCCCTTCCCCATTCAGGAGAATAGGTTTATGATGCACATTCAGAACAGTGTTTTGAAATGTTTCTTCCAGAAACGTTCCCTCCTTCAGTTCACTATACTGAAGTGCCACCCATGTGGTGGGGCAGTGTGTAAACACTCAGACACCAGAGCAGGATGAACGGGATGTTGGTGTGATCCTCTTCACTGCAGATTCTTGATGGCTGTTGTGCCTGTGTGTGCGAATACATTCCAGGAAAGGGCTTGGTGCTCTTTTTTATCTCCCCATTATCCCTAATCCAGTCATCAGTCAGAACCCACAGACCTGGGAAAAAAGGGCAAACTTCTCAAACATGCCTTGTTTATAGAGACACTGGCCCCATCTCGGGTCACCAAATCCCCCTTTGAATACTTAAGACCCAGGAATATCTTCCCCTCACCCCCACCCCGCCACCACCACCGCCACCCACCCCTCCACTGCAGAAGCCTGGCTTGCTGCCTTCCAGAGAGAACTTCATTACTCATGAATGAATTGTTGCCAGGCTGGCAGGAGGCACATCTTTTATCACCTTCTGACATTTTTGTTCAGTTTTTCTTCTTTTTTGATGTAGCTCTGTTGCTAAGAACAGGTAGTACTGAGTGAATTCAAAGCTACCAAGTCTTTAAACCAGACAGGATTCCTAGGGCCCTTTTGGCACAGGGAGTTGTGGGGGTGAGAGCTGGGCATACGTAAGAGACAGTCATTAAGATACTGTGTGTCCCTGGATCTCTTCCTTGGGACTTGTAACATCAGACCAAGGTGCCCGTGATGGGACTGTGCCCATCCTCCAAGCTACACCAGAATAAGGTCCTCTCATGAGGCTGAAACACAGAACCAAGCTGTTGATGGCTTCTTCTTTCAGACAGGGTCTAGGATCCCACCAGTGGCAGCCTGCCCTCACTGCCCTTTGCTGCCTTCAGTTCCTTGTTGTTGTTGTTGTTAAGTACCATCAAGTTGATTGCGACCCATAGAGACCCTGTATTGAGTTTCCAAGGAGCAGCTGGTGAGCTTGAACCACCGACCTTGCAGTTCAAATGACATTACAGTCTGACATATTAGCCCACAGTGCCACACCAGGACTGCTATCCTTTTTAGTTGTTTTTTTTTGTTTTGTTTTTTTCTTTACAAAGAATCTGTACTTCTAAGTGATTACCAGTACATAAATAACAAGTAACAGACTCTTATTTTCTAATATCTAGTAATTTCTATTAAAAGAAACTAACAGTAGTCCAAACTAGACCAGTACAGGTGTCCCCCACTCTTCAAAAGTTCGCTTTATGCCACTTTGCATTTATGAATACCTGTATTAGTGCTTGGAGTCCTGGTGTGGTGCTGTAGGATAAGCACTGGACTGTAAGGTTTGTTTGAACCTCAAGGTTGGCAGTTCAAACTTACCAGCCGCTCCTTAAACCCTATACAGGGTTGCTATGAGTCAGAACCGACTCCACAGCACTCAACAACAGCATTAGTGCCTATTTTTACTTAAAAGAAAGAAATCCAAAAAAGATTTTTGCTTTTATTTTAAAAAAAGTAAGTAGAGAAAGCAAAATTAGCAGTGTTTTGCAACCAGCCCTTAAAGAAGCAGTGTGTACCCCAAGCAGCAAAGTGACATCCCCAAGCTCCTGCCCTGAGAACCACACTCAGCATCTCAGCATCAATCCAGCACAGATGTGAACTGTATCTGTGAGCATGTGATTTTACGTTTTCTGTGTTATTTGATATGATTTGGTAGGTAATTTCTGGGGAATCCCGGAAGGTTCAAAAAGTTTTCTCATATAAATGAATGATAATTGCCTCTTCATTTTATGCCATCTCAGTTTACAAAGGGTACACAGGAATACTTTACAGTCCAACAACTGAGTAAATCTGTATTTATTGTTCTAATCCTTAGTGAGAAAGAATTCTCTTTAAGTTACAAAATAGCTACTTACCCCTTTTTCATTGATTTAGCCCCTGGCCTTCAATAAAGCTTTAGGGAAATGAGATACTTAACCTATTTCTTTCTCAAAGAATATTTTTTATTAGATATCTAATAAAGAAAAGTCATTGCTATGTATGTTGCTTCAGCTAAAAAGCATAGGAAAAGTATATACCCATTATGTGTGTAAGAAATACAAGGTAGAAAGGTAAAAAATCTTTGGATAAGCTCTAAGTCTATACAAAGTACTAGATTTGCTCCTCTTCAAAAAGTGAAGGAACCTATGATCTAATATACAAGAAAATGCAATGCCTTTTCACAAAAATAAAAAACTCTAGCTTTGTTCTTATTCCATATGAGAGCATCTAAAATGCCAATCCATGGAACAGGTGTGTCCTTCTCCCCTCCCCATTTATGTGTTAGTTTTCATGGATAGTTCTGGCTGGGTGTCACAGAAAAAGGTCAAGAATTTATCCAGAATGTCATCCCTGTTCTGCCAGAAGTAGGTTTAGAGCACAGTCCTCTTCTCCTGGGTCCCTTCTCCACTTCAGAGCTGCAGCTGCCATGGGATCCCAGAGCCGCAGATTCCTTGGCACTGAACTCCTTCTCCCTTTGCAGGAGGTACTGTTCAAGTCCAGCCTGAGCTACTTCTTTGACCTGCTTCAGCCTCAGGTTCTTTCTCTGGCAGGCATCAGACACCTTCTCCGCAGCACGCTTCTCCACTTACAGCAGCTGCTGAATGCTTTGTGACTGACGGGCCATGGCGGTGGCCATCCATCCTTTCTTGAAGTGGCTCATCTCCTCCCTCTCCTACATTTTATTTTGCCTCTCTGTGCAAGGATACGAAGAAATCTGTTCCTGAATGTCAATATGATTGTCATTTGGCAACCTGTCTCCCCATCATCAGACCATCCTCCCTATAAGTGTCAAAGCAACCATGTATCACTGGGTTAAGGGAACTGAGGATTATCTGGGATGCCCCCTACTATCCTGAGAGTGAGAAGCTTGCACTTGAATCTCAGCAAACTCATACCAAATACACTCACCCTCCCTGCCTCATTGTATCCAGTTTAGTCAACTGAGCTAATACTACTTGTTATCCACTTTCGTGCCGGATGTTGTGAAAGTTATCTTTGTAACATGCTTCTATCTCCTTAGGAATCAGATGCTATGTAAATGTGAAGCCCCATCATGATTATTATTTTCAACTTGCTGTGTTTATGACTTTGGGCCAGCCATTTAAGTTTGCTGGGTCTCAATTTTAAATTCTGTAAAATGGGAAAATGTTTTATAAAAACAAAGAGACCTTGTGAGGCTTCACTAATTAGTGTTTGCAGAGCACTCTGAGATCCCTAGATGAAAAGCCTTTGGAAGATCATTATCATAGTAAACATTGTTATTGACCGTTTATTGTGCCCTGCCATGTATGAAGCATTCTACCAAAATACAGACGGAGCTTTAGCCCTTGCAGGAGAATGTGATAGGTATTATTATTGAACTTGATTCTATGATGAGTCCAGGGCAGGATAATACTAAGTATAAAAGTCTCCCCTAAGAGGGGATAAATCACCTGTTGTGGCAAGGTACCATTTTGTAAAACACCTCTTCCAAAGGACTTGATGATAACGTGGCGCTAGACAAGAGTTCATTTAACATCCGTCCATGAGCTTCTTAAATCCAGAGACTGTTCTGCTCACCTGTTGTTGTTGTTATTGTGTGCCATCAAGTCGGTTCTGACACACAGTGACCCTGGATCGGGTTTCTGGGAGAGGCTGATGGATTTGAACTGTCGAGCTCTCAGTTACCAGCCCAGTGCTTACCCAACAGCACTGTAGCAGAACACATTCTGCGCATCTTATTGTTGTTGTTAAGTGCCATCGAGTCAATGCCAACTCATAGAAACCCCGTATAGGGTTTCAGAGGAGTGGCTGGTGAATTTGAACTGCTGACCTTGCAGTTAGTAGTCCAGTGCTTATACTACAGCGTCACACCAGGACTCCCACTCTGCTCACCTAGGCTCACCTAAAAAACAAGCTCATCGGGATCTCTGTGTTGGCCTCAAAGAGACTTAATGTTTCTTCTTGTGCCAGCCAGTATGCTAGGGTGGAACCAATAGTCACACCTCCTAGTGTCAGCCCAAGAGAGAGAGAGAAAATAGTCCATTGTGCCTACATGTCTAAAACCCTCCCAAGTCGATTGTGTAAAAAGAAAACTTGAGAAATAACAGTAGGTTTCTACAGCATGCAATTATTTCTGACCAACAGACTCCTGGGAGGGTCCCAGCAGCACACAGTCTGATGGTTCTCATTCCTTCTCTAGATGCAATCAAGACAGAGCAGCTTTGCAAGCCTTCAAAAGAACTATGGTTTCCTGACTAGCTGATCACTCTGCCCCTCACTCTATTAGGCTCTAGTAATATTTCTGAATTTAGGCAGGCAGAGAAGTTGAAAATTGCCAGGCTCAGGTTTGGAAAATGTTTGAATTCAAGTTCTAGGTCCGTCCTTCAATAGCTATATGTACTTAAACCTCAGAGCCTCCATCTCCCCATCTGGAAATTGGAAATCACACGTACCTATGAGTTGTGAGAAACTAATGAGATGATTGGTGCATGTCAGTGAACTCTTAGCCTAGTGCCTGGCTCATATCAAGTGCTCAGTAAGTGTTAGCTGTTATTATTATTGAATTAACACTTTCCAGTCTAAATGACATCTCTTTTCTTGCTCCCTTGTTAATTAAATGTCATCCAGAGATGGTCCTTGGAACCCCGATTTCTGGTTTGTTTTATTTGTTTCCTATTATGGATTGAGATATGTTTTGTAAATCCTAACCTCTCCACTTGTGGTTATAATTCCATTTGGAAATAGGTTGTCTTTGTTACGATAACAAGGCAAGATTCATGTAGGGTGTACCCTAGTCAATCTCTTGAGATATGAAAGAGATTAAGCAAGCACACAAAGGAGAGATGGAGTAACATAGATGCCAGACACCTGGAGATCTCCAAGGAACCAGAAAGTAAAAAACAGAAGAGACAAGGACCTTCCTCTAGAACTGACAGAGAGAGTGTCCCCTAGAACTAGCACTCTGAATTCAGACTTCTAGCTGCCAAAACTGTGAGAAAATAAATTCATATTTTCCCAAGGCACCCATTTATGGCATTTCTGCTGTAGAAGTGGTAGATAACTAAGCTACCTCTCAGATGTATGATTCTTCCCAGTTACTGCTGGTTTGGCAACTCACTTCCAAGACCTTAAGGAACTATGAGAAAACTTCCTAGTTAACTTCATGTCTCTAAATAGCAACTTGAGTGGAAAATTATAGACAGGGCAGGAACCTGATCCAATACCCCAGTATCCTAGAGAAATCTTCTTTAACTTTTCCTTTTCCCTTTTCTCTGGCCTTTCACTTTATCGCAACACAAATGTTGCCGCCCTGAGTCTTACAGGGCTGGGCTTTCTCACGTTGTTGTTAAGCGTCCTGCGGAGCACACACATTCCTATCTCACTCTTCTCATCTCAGCCAGAACACACCTGCCACCTCCAGCACATGGACCAGAAGGCTTTGTTCTAGAAACTTTTACAGCTGGTGTTGCAAGCAAATGAAGGGGGAAAGGAAGGAAATGAGGTCAGAAAGCACATCAGGGGATTGAGACTAAGTAGAAACCAAAAGGTGATGAAGCTGGATAGAAACCAGAAGGTGATCCAAGTCTCTTCCAAGGTAGGCTTGCCAACAGAACAGAGACACAGACAGTGGGTTTTGCTAAGTTTGCATGGGGGAGTAACATCATTCTCAAGTCTCTGAAAACAGAAGGCAGGTGCCACCCGGCAAGGCAAAGAGCATGTGTGGCAGGTGGAGGAAGACGTAAAGGCTGAGGTTAAGAAATCAGAAGGTCCAGCTGGTTCTCCAGCTTCACACACATTTGCAGACATTTTTGAAAACCACATGGTCTCAAATTATCACTGTTCCTCACCCCCTCTCCAGGCATCTCTTTCCTAGTTATTAATTTTACTGCTTTTGAGTTTGTGGTCAGATGGAGTTGGGCTTGTGTTGAGATTAAATCTTTTGCTAGCTGTAAGGCCTTGGGCAAGTCATATAACCTCTCAGACTTTCAATTTTCTTATTGTTGTTGTTGTTAAGTGCCCTGCAGTCAGTTCTGACTCATAGCCACAATGTATAGGGTTTCTAAGGAGTGACTGGTGAGTTTGAACCAATGACCTTGTGATTCAAACCGACCTTTGGATCCAGTGTTTATCAAACAGTGCCACACCAGGACTCCAGTTAGTTTCCTTATTGTTGTTATTAAGTGCCATCAAGTCAGTTCAGACTCATAGCAACCCTATATAGGGTTTCTGAGAAGCAGCTGAGCTTGAACTGCTGATGTTGCAATTCAAACCGACCTTGTGGTCCAGTGCATTATCCTGCAATACCACACCAGGACTACTCCATACACACACACACACTCACACACACACATATATCACACACACACTCACACACACACACACACACACACACACACACACATATATATATATATATATATATATATACACATACGTACATGTATATAGTATATAGGTGTATATATATACACACACATACAAGGGGCCTTCTAAAACTTCTAAAGGTTCATGGAGAAATGGAATAGAAAAAATAATGGAATTTTTTCCAAAACTTTTTGAAGCCCCTTGTATATTATAAGGCTACTGTGAGTGTTGAGATGAGATGAGATAATGGACAAATATGTAAAGAACTGAGCACAGCACCTGGTATGTAATAGCTGCTAGTAAGTATTAACAATAGTAAATAACAAAATTACTAATAATAGAGGAGAAATAGAGGCGTTCTTTCAAGTCCCTGGGTGGTACAGATGATCAATGTGCTTAACCACTGGCTACTAACTGAAAGGTTAGAGGTTCAAGTTCAGCTAGTTGTTATTGTTAGGTGCCATCGAGTTGGTACCGACTCACAGCGACCCAATACACAACAGAACAAAACACTGCCGGATCCTGGGCCAACCTCACAACTCTTGCCACGCTTGAGCCAATTGATTTGCCAATCCATCTCTCTGAGGGTCTTCCTGTTTTTCTCTCACCCTCCACCTTACCAAACATGGTATCCTTCTCCAGCGACTGTTCAACTAGACACCTGAAAAAAAAACACCTGCCAATCTACTTAGCACAAATCAGCCATTGAGAACCATGAGGAACACAATTCTACTCTGACACACATGAGTCAGAGTTAACCACAACTGATAGGGTTTTTGCTTGTTTGAGTGTTGTTTTTGTTTTGTCTTTTGCATACACATATGAGAGGACTTATGAAAGTTACTGGAAAAATGGAATTAAATGATAATGAAATTTTTCCACTCAGTTTTTGAAGCCCCCTCACACAAACATGTGGAGATCCCGTTAAAAAAATTAAACAAAGTAAACAGCAAAGGGAAGGGGATTCGCGAAAAGGCAAAATTACAATGTCAGAAAACAGTCGCTGGTTGCCGGGATAGTGGTTGGGTGTGGGGTACAGGTTTGACTGTAAAGGGGCATCATGAGGGAGGTGTTTGATTCCTGGTTGTGGCAGAATCTATATATGTGTTAAAATTCATAGAACTGTGCACCAAAAGGAAAAAAATAGCCAAATTTACTGCATGATACAATTTTAAATATATTTACAAAAAAAGGAAAGGGTACACTTCTGGGTGCCATTTAGTCTCCATTTGGCTGAATTTCTGTCACTTCTGTGTATTGGACCAATTCCATTGCAAAGGAGGACTTATCCATCATTTGAATGAAGAAGATAATTCCACCTTCTTGTTTTAGTGAGCCTTTCCATTACCTGCTTCAGATTTCTCATCAGCTACAGATGTCTGGTCAAACAATGGACAAAGACAACAGCTCATCACCCATGGGGTGGCCTGGGCTCAGAGGCCTCTGTAAGCAGATGGGTGGAGCATGAGGTTTTCATTACTCAACTCATTTATTCACCACGTGCACTAGAGGCATGTCACCTATGGGATTAGCCGGTGCATACTTGTGTGGTGCTTTCTCTTCCTCTTAAGAAAGGTCGCCTGCCCACATGTTCATTCCTGCTATAAAGAGATTATAGGGGGAGGGAAAGTGCTTGCTCAGCCCTTGGACTCACAAGAGCATCTTCATCCAATCAATCCCAGGTGCTATTAAATAGCTGTGTGGTAACTGGGACTAGCTCAAATTCAGCTTGACTCCATTTCTTTCTCTTCTCCCTTGTCTTTCTCTCTCCTTTTGTTTTTGTTTCTTATTTATGATTATATGAGGGACTTCAAATGTTCATGGAAAAATTCCATCATCTTTCATTACTTTATTCCATTAACTTCCAATCCCCCTCTCCCCCCCTCCCACCAACTTCCCCACCACCACCATCACGAACTTTTGAAGCTCCTATGAGGCTTTCTGCTCCCGTAAAGAGTTACAGCCTCGGAAACCCTGTGCAGGGTCGCTATGAGTCGGAACTCACTCCACGGCACATAACAACAACAACAACAATGTATATAAGACCAGCTGTTTCCAAGGTATAGTCTCTAAGTTATTAATGGATATTATACAAAGCTCCTGCGATATGCAGATGATACAACCTTGATCGCTGAAAGTGAAGAGGACTTGAAATATTTACTTATGAAGATTAAAGAGCACAGCCTTCGATATGGATTGCATCTCAATGTCAAGAAAACAAAAATCCTCACCACTGGACCAATAAACAACATTCTTATCAATGGAGAAAGGATTGAAGTTGTCAAGGACTTCATTCTTCTTGGATCAACTATCAACATTCGCGGAAGTAGCAGTCAAGAGATCAGACGACGTATTGCACTGGGCAAATCTGCTGCACAGGAACTTTTTAAAGTATTGAAGAGCAGAGATGTCAGCTTGAGGACTAGGGTGCTCCTGACCCAGGCCATGGTGTTTTCAATAACCTCATATGGATGCAAAAGCTGGACAGTGAATAAGGAAGATCATACAAGAATTGATGCCTTTGAGTTGTGGTGTTGGAGGAGAATACTGAAAGTGCCATGGACTGCCAAAAGAACCAATAGATCTGTTTTGGAAGAAGTGCAGCCAGAGTGCTCCTTGGAGGCCAGGATGGCTAAGCTTCGTCTCTCCTACTTTGGACATGTTGTCCGGAGGAAACAATCGTTGGAGAAGGATGTCATGCTGGGTAGGATGGAGGGTCAGAGAAAAAGAGGAAGACCTCCAACGAGATGGATCGGCCAGGTGGCATCATTGATGGACTCGGGGGTGGCAGCGGTGGTGAGGTTGGCCCAGGATCGAACATTGTTTCATTCTGCTGTGCATGGAGTCGCTATGAGTCGGTTCCGACTCGATGGCACCTGACAACAACAACAACAACATACAAAGCTCCAGGGCCAAACAGACTTTAAATAAAAGATGAACATCTTTCTCTTTATTCCAGGGCTTTTCTAGAACCTTTAGCATTCTAACGAATTGTGAATCTCTTAGTGGGAGGTTATAATAAGAGTTATTTCTCACATTTATTTGACAGTAGTACCTCCTCCCTTTTTGTAACACCCTGTTACATTAATGATCCATGGAATAAGGTTTGAGATATGCTGTCTCAACACAATGTGTTCTGAAATTCAAGATGTTCAGTTCTAATGTAGAAATAGCTAGGTCCCCAAAGGTTAGAGATTATTGACACATTCTAAGGCCATGACATTAGCAGATATTTTTGGAAAATGGTTTGAAAGTCACTATTACCATGTTCTGTAGTATTTATTTACCTGTGTTCAGCTATAGGCATTATGGGAACCTACACAATAAAGTAAAAATTCTTATCCTCCCAGTGCTTACTGTGTAATGGTGAAACCAATTCAATGTATGTATGCATGCACATACATATAAATACATGTGTATAATATCTCCGTGGCTTTAAGATGTATTCATTATAAGATATACTGTGTATTTAGTATCAGCTCTTAGAGAAAAAAAGAAATACTACCGTGTTAGTTTTCAATGGAGAAAAGATTGAAGTTGTCAAGGACTTCATTCTTCTTGGATCAACTATCAACATTCACGGAACCAGCAGTCAAGAGATCAGACGACGTATTGCACTGGGCAAATCTGCTGCACTTTCAAAGTATTGAAGAGCAGAGATGTCAGCTTGAGGACTAAGGTGCACCTGACCCAGGCCATGGTGTTTTCAATAACCTCATATGGATGCAAAAGCTGGACAGTGAATAAGGAAGATCATACAAGAATTGATGCCTTTGAGTTGTGGTGTTGGAGGAGAATACTGAAAGTGCCATAGACTGCCAAAAGAACCAATAGATCTGTTTTGGAAGAAGTGCATCCAGAGTGCTCCTTGGAGGCCAGGATGGCTAAGCTTCGTCTCTCCTACTTTGGACATATTGTCCGGAGGAAACAATCGTTGGAGAAGGATGTCATGTTGGGTAAAGTGGAGGGTCAGAGGAAAAGAGGAAGACCCCCAATGAGATGGATCAGCCAGGTGGCATCATTGATGGCGTCAAGTGTGGCAGCGGTAGTGAGGTTGGCCCAGGATCAGACATTGTTTCGTTCTGCTGTACATGGGGTTCTGACTCGATGGCACCTGACAACAACAACAACAAGTTAGCAGTAGAAGCCTTAGTGGTGCTGTAGGATAAGCACTGGACTGATAACTGCAAGGTTGGCAGTTCAAACCTACCAGTCATTTCTGGTGGCATTGTGCTTCCATAAAGATTTACAGCCTCGGAAACTCTATACAGGGTCACTGTGAGTCGGAATCAACTCAGGTATTTACTGTGAGATTCATCCAATTTTTAAATTGTTAATATGTGAAAAAAAACTTACTAAAGGGTATATGTTATCTGATTCCATTTACATGATTCTAGAAAAAACAAAACTAAACAGTAGTGATTTTGTGGGTTGACGTGTTCTATAGCTTGACAATGATGATAATTACACAAATACCTATTGAATTTGTTGTTTAAGTACCATCAAGTCGATTGCAACTCATAGCGATCTTGTATAGGATTTCCAACGAGTGGCTGGTGGGTTTGAACTGCCAGCCTTTTGTTAGCAGTCCAATTCTTATCCTACAGCCCCACACCATAGTTACAGACTTATCAAAAGTCACCAGCTGTGCATTTAACATGGATTCATTTTTCAGCGTAAATTATAAAGTTTATTAAAACAAAAGAAAGTCTTAGATTCAAGAAATAATGATGTGTGAAAACAGAAGGTAGTGAAAGGGTTCCGTTTCAGGAAAATGAAGCTTGGCCAGTAAAAAGAAACTTCCTAGACAAAAGTCAGTATTTTCATAGTCAGTAAGGATGTGGTCAAGGAATAAAAAGTCAGGTCCATTTAGGAAATGTGGGTGCTAGGGAGGCAGGACAGGACAGGAGTATCTCAGATTAGGATGAAAGTTGGAGAAGAGGGAGATAGAAACAGATGAAGAGATGGGATGCCTTGATACTTCACTGGTCTTCAAAACTACTGTTGAGGAAGACACATGTCAGTTGCCCCCCACAACAAAGTCTCTCCAACAGCCAAATTTGTTACATCTTATAAAGTGCCCTAATGGCTCCATCAACAACAACCTGATCAATTCTGTGCCCCTGGACATGAAATCTCTGCTTCAAGTGGGAGGCTGAGCTGACTGGGTAACTTAGGAGTTGGGTCTCTTTTCCATTAAAAATGGCCAGGTTACCGAATCATCTGAGGACGAATGCACGTCAGCCATAGCATCCAGAGGAAGTGAAGGAACACAAGCAAAGGAAGACACCTTCCTTCATCATGAGCAACTCCCAGTACTTTGGGTCTTTGCCAACCCTGTGTCACACTACTCCAGATCCCCACGTCGACAAACTGTACCTAAGTGCTAGCCATGGGCTAGCCTCTGTCTGGAAAACTCACACCAGGGATTTTGTGGGCTCAAAATTTAGGCTTGAGTGGTAGCTGAGTTCATTTCACATTCCTGTCGCTTCTCCAATCTCCATTCCATACAAGGAGAACAGGCCACTTGTCTTGTTCATCTTAACTCAGTACTGTACTCTGAGAACTGAGCCCACAACCTGGGTCCTATTTGAATAAATAAATAAATGAAAACATTCATGTGTGGTAGACTTCGTGGAATCGCAGAATAGTTCCTCATGATACAGAAATAAACTCTTCATGAATAAAGCCATTACAGAGCTATGTGAGGAATGAACGGTAGCATGTGTTAAGTATAAAGTCATGTGGTGACTCTGAGATATTCTTGAAGTGAATCACCTAAGTACCTTTTCAGGTGGCAAGCGTCACTCTCTGGAAAACACAGTGGGCCAGGCTTAAAACCATATATATAGCTCAGAAATTGTTAGCCTTAACAAGATAGGAATTTCCACTCCATAGATGGCTAAACTCCTGCATCAAACACCACACAATATCCTACTGGACTGCTAACCACAAGGTCTGCGGTTCAAACCCACCAGCATCTCTTTGGAAACCCTATACAGGGTCACCGTTAGTTGGAACTAACTCAATGGCTCTCAGCAACAATTGATCTTGTAAAGAGGAACACTTCATGTAGAGGTAACTGGTGCTAAGTCACAGGGATACCAGTGACAGAAAAGAAGAGGCACTACACAAATTTGCCAGAGTTAAGGGCTGAGGGATCCTTGTGAAGGGAAGGAATGAGACCCCCTGTAGCTCTGACTTATCAAATCTCCATCTCATGTGTTTTTGTTTTTTAACTTCTTTCTGATAACAGAAATCCACTTTAGTGTCATCTTAAAAATATGTATTCCATGAGAAAAGTAAACAAACTAATGTAGGGATCAAACCAAAGGCCCTGCCTTCATAAGTGCTAGCTGTGTGCTTTTGGACGAATTACTTAGCTTCTCTGAACATCAGAGTCCATTGACAATAGAAAGACCCACCTCACAGGGTTATTGGGAAGGTTCCACGAGGTAATACCTGGAAAGTAATTAGCACATAGCCTGGCACTGTGTAAGCTCCCAGTAAATGTTAACTGTCTGCATGAACTCATCCAGGCAAGTTTATCTTTTAAATTGCTGCCCTATTTCCCACGCTAGACTGCTATCTCACTGGGTTGTGGACATGCAGCAAATACTCCCCACATCACAGGATCACTGGGAGGAGAAAACAATATGATTCTTGTAAAACTTTTAGCCCAGGCCTGGCACATAATAAGCTCAGTGACAAAAATATTGAACATAGTTACTATTATTTCCCACATTTCATTAATTCCACCGACATATACATGGTGCCTTTTATGAGTAAGACCTTTTTCCCAGGTTTATGGGAGAACAGAAAGCCACGTAAACTACTAGTGGTTGTTGTTAGGTGTTGCTGAGTCAATTTTGACTTAGAGCGAACTGAGCCTTAAGGTTTTCTAGACTGTCGTCTGTGTGGGAGGAGATTGCCCTGTCTTTCCCCTGTATAGCAGCTAGGTAGATTCAAACTGCCAACCTTCTAGTTTTGCCCAGTCACAATTGCTTAACCATTATGCCACTAAGCAAACCAAGCCAAACCCAGTGCCATCAATAGCAACCCTTTATAGGGTACCTGAGGCTGTGAGTCTTTATGGGAGCAGAATATCTCATCTTTTTTCCAAAGAGTGGCTCCTGAGTTTAAACTGCCAACAATACCACTTAACTCTATAGTCCACTGAGATGGATACTACTTTATCTCTCTCTATAAAAGGGTTGTTGTGGGATTAAATAAGAAGATATACACTAAGTACTTTGTTGTTGTTATTGTTAGGGGCAGTTGAGTCAATATCAAGTCATAGTGACCCTGTGCACAACAGAACGAAACATTGCCTGGTCCTGGGCCAACTTCATAATCATTGTTATGTCAGAGCCCATTGCTGCTGCCACTGTGTCTGTTCATCTAGTTGGGGTTCTTCCTCTTTTTCTCCAACCCTTTGCTCTACAAACATGATATCCTTTCTCAGGGTCTTGTCCCTCCTGCTAATATGTCCTAAGTATTAGAAACAAACTCTGGCCATCCTGGCTTCCAAGGTGCATTCTGGCTGTTCTTTTGGTAGTCTGTGGTACTTTCAATATTCTCCTCCAACACCATAACTCAAATGCATCAATTCTTCAATGGTCGGTCTTATTCACAGTCCAGCTTTTGCATGCATCTGAGGTTATTGAAAATACCATGACTTGGGTCAGGTGCACCTTAGTCCTCAAACTGACATCTTTGCTCTTTAACACTTTAAAGAGGTCTTGTGCAGCAGATTTGCCCAATTCAATACATCGTTGGATTTCATGGCTGCTGCTTCTGTGAGGGTTGATGATAGCATATGATCAAGAGCCAATTATCCTGAAGGAAGAAGCCCAAGGTGCATTGAAGGCATTGGCAAAGAACAAGGCACCAAGAATTGATGGAATACAAATTGAAATATTTCAACAAACTGATGTGGCACTGGAGGCACTCACTCATCTATGCCAAGAAATTTGGAAGACAACTACCTGGCCAATTGATTAGAAGCGATCTATATTTGTGCCCATTCCAAAGAGAGGTGACCCTACGGAATGCAGAAATCATTCACCAATATTTTTGCTATCCCATGCGAGTAAAATTTTGCTAAAGATAATACAAAAATGACTGCAACCATACTTTGACAGAGAACTTCCAGAGGTTCAAGCCAGATTCAAAATAGGACGTGGAATGAGAGATATCATTGCTGACATCAGATGGATCTTGACTGAAAGCAAGAATACCAGAAAGTTTTTTACCTGTGTTTCATTGCCAATGCAAAGACTTTTGATTGTGTGGATCATGACAAGCTATGGACAACATTGCAAAGAATGAATATTCTGGAACACTTAATTATGCTCATAAGGAACTGACTGTACCTAGACCAAGAGGCAGTTGTTCCAACAGAACAAGGGAACACTGAATGGTTTAAAATTAGGAAAGGTGTGTGCCAGGGTTGTGTTCTTTCACCATACACTAAGTACTTACTCCTCTAGTTCCCACAGTCCCCAGTGCAGTACTCTGGTCTCTCCTTCAGGTATCTGGTGGTAGAGTTTTGCCCAGTCACATCCCTTTCATTCTGGACTGTATGCTGAATGAATTTAAGGAGGCATCTTGATCCACCACCACCACCACCACCCCCATCCCTAGCACAGTGCCTGTAATGTACCTGGCTTCCAATAAATATTTTATTATCAAATGAATAACACGATATTTGTTAGATTCACTGGTTTCCAGGCCAAGGAACTCCTGGTATCTTCCCCTGAGGCTAGAGGAAAGCAGACATTCCAGTCATTTTGTCCCCAGAATCTGGTCCAACCATTGTCTGTTCACAAGGGTGCTCCTTGACTTAAGGCCAGGTGTGTTAGGAAGGGCATGTAGGTACTTGCAGGCAGTGTTGGATTGCCCAGTAAGCAAGCTAAGCACAAGCTTACATATGCTTACTTACTAATCTGTAGTGAACAATTTCACATTTTTTTCACCACATCACACTTTCTGCTTCTAGGTTTGGCTGGCATCTGTTTCTTCCCAACCTCGCATCATCTTACCACAGAATCAAAGCCTCTTTACACATATGTAATCTCTGGCAGGGATGGTGTACCTAATAATCAAGGTAAGCATGGGCCTACTTGTGCTTACTTCCTAATCTGTAGTGAACAGTTTTACGTACTTTTCACCAATCCAAAAAAAAAAAAAAAAAGGCATGTGAGACTGTTCACTGCAGATTAATAAATAAGCACAAGTAATTCTGTGCTTACCTTGCTTGCTGGGTACTCTGCCTGTGCTTACAGGAGACTCGGAGGTAATTGGGAAGTGAAAGAAAGAGATCAAACTAGGGTGGTAGATAATAAGGAGAATGTCAACAAGCTGGCACACCAGCCTTCTAAGCAGGTTGTCCTGGTTTTACAGAATGAAGGATAATATAGCCACACACATAAAAGTCTTTTAAATTGGTTGCCAAGGCAATGCAGCAGAATCACTGAGCACAGAGCAGGAATAGAACTCTCCAGAGCTGTGTTCAGGAAGGGTGTTCCTCTGTGAGATTAACACGTTGTCTAGGTAATGAGAAAGGCAAGGCTGCAATAAACCCCTTTTTGAAGGCTTTGCTTAATAAACAGGATTGGCAGAGATATAAAGAGCAGAAGAGAATATATCCGTTCCCAGCTTTCTGGAGAAGTTACAAGAGTAATCCTCTGGATTCCAAATTTCTCCTGAGAATAGTGAATTCCCATCAGTAAGAAATACCTAAGTGGTTCAGCCTGGTGCTTGAAGGGACAGAGGACTAGAGGGAGAGGAAGATGGAAGGAGATGGCAGTGTTTGCCTCGTCTTGAGAAATTGTAAAAACGGATCCAGGATCCAGGATCCAGAATCTGTGTTTCCCTTCCTCCTTTTACTTCCCTTTGTAGTAGAAAGGAAATGGATTTACAGTCAATCATGGTTTTTTCCCTCCCCTATTTTCTTGTTTTCTGGAGTTTTTAAGATTCTAGGAATTTTCATAATCAGACCGTTTTGTGACTGAGACATGTGTGGACTACATTCAGGTGCCATCCCAAGGCTGGAGAATCTGACAAATTTAGTCATGTGGAGGTCTTGTTCTCTGTGCTCGGGCAAGGCTGGAGGGAACAGGAAAGAGAGAAGTCAGAAAGAATGTGGTCATAGTTATTAATCTTCACTGTATGTGGCTCTGTGGATCAGCACTGGACTGCAAACCTCAAGGCTGGTGGTTCAAACCCACCAGCCACTCCTTGAAAACACTATCGCTGTGAGTCAGAACCAACTTGATGGCATTTAATAACAACAACATACTAAGTACTACCAGCATATAGTATACACCCTGTGCCAGGAGCTGAGTAAAATATGCAGGGTTTATTTTAAACCTCCCAGTAAGTTGTTGTTGTTAAGTGCCATCGAGTCGATTCCGACCCATAGCAACCCTATTTGGGGTTTCCAAGGAGCAGCTGGTGAGCTTGAACCACCAACCTTGCAGTTCTTATGGCTTTGCAGTCTGACACATTAGCCCAGAGCACCACCCCCAGGGCTCCTCCCAATAAGAAGGTCCATGATATTTTCCCTTCTTACAAATGAGGAAACGTCTAGGATTTGGCAAAGCCAAGACCTGAGTAGCTTTTCCTGGAACCCCTGTGGAGTACTTCATTGTCTACCATTGCAGACCAATTCTTTTTGGTATTAACCTATCCAAATGGTGTTGATAAGCTTCAGGACCATGATTTAATTTGTAGCAGGTCCAATTTCATGTTCATAATATGCTGCATCTTAACTGAGTACTCTAGGTCAAAAATTTTAAGGGCTTAAGTGGTAAAAATGAGTCTAGTTGAATACAAATGGAGTGAGAAAAGAGGAGGGTAAGGAAGGAGAATGGTAGAAGAGGTATAGGTGAGGAAGCAAGGAAAAAGAAAACAAGGAGGAATGAGGATTCGGATATGCCAGGGAGGGATGTTTGGGGGAGATAGTCATCAGGAGATATGACAAGCTCTGATCCAGAACCAGTCTGCTTTTCCCGAAGTGTAAACAGTCAGAATAAAATATTTATGTTTCACTCCTTACGGAAACCTGTCATCTGAATAGGTAGAATGGTTCATTGTGGGTGGGGAAAAATAGAGCCTGAAATTCAGGAAATTCAGCTTCCAATCCTGTCTTAACTGAAAACCAACCATGTGACATGTTGTAGTTGTTGTTAAGTGAGTTGGTTCTGACTCATAGCGACCCTGTGTACCGTTTCCGAGGAACAGTTGGAAACATCCCTTGAGGTCGAGTGCTAATTCAACAGTGCCACACCAGGACTACACAGACTACATCTAAATACTTAATGTTGACAGTTACTATGGGGATAGAAAAAATACCACATTATCTAAGTCTCAAGATTCCAACATCCCTAAGTAAAAATTTCCTCTCCTCATGCATAACAGATATACAAGTATTTGCATGTGGTTTTTTTTTAAAGATGTATTAAAAATACATAGGAATTTAAAGGTTTTCAGAAAAATGTTGTTGTCAGGTGCCATCGAGTCGGAACCGACTCATAGCGACCCCATGCACAGCTGAACGAAACAGTGTCCGATCCTGGGCCAACCTCACTACTGCTGCCACACTTGACACCATCAATGATGCCAACTGGCTGATCCATCTCGTTGGGGGTCTTCCTCTTTTTCTCTGACCCTCCATCTTACCCAGCATGACATCCTTCTCCAGTGACTGTTCCCTCCTGACAATATGTCCAAAGTATGAGAGACAAAGCTTAGCCATCCTGGCCTCCAAGGAGCACTCTGGCTGCACGTCTTCCAAATTGGTTCTTTTGGCAGTCCATGGCACTTTTAGTATTCTCCTCCAACATCACAACTCAAAGGCATCAATTCTATGATCTTCCTTATTCACTCTCCAGCTTTCGCATCCATATGAGATTATTGAAAATACCATGGCTTGGGTCAGGCGCACCTTAGTCCTCAAGCTGACATCTTTGCTCTTCAACACTTTAAAAAGTTCCTGTGCAGCAGATTTGCCTAATGCAATATGTCGTCTGATCTCTTGACTGCTGCTTCCGTGAATGTTGATAGTTGATCCAAGAAGAATGAAGTCCTTGACAACTTCAATCTTTTCTCCGTTGGTAAGAATGTTGTTTATTGGTTCAGTGGTGAGGATTTTTGTTTTCTTGACACTGAGATGCCGAAGGCTGTGTTCCTTGATCTTCATCAGTAAATGTTTCAAGTCCTCTTCCATACCGAAGGCTGTGTTCCTTGATCTTCATCAGTAAATGTTTCAAGTCCTCTTCACTTTCAGCAAGCAAGGTTGTATCATCTGCATATCACAGGTTGTTAATGAATCTTCATCCAATCCTGATGCCACACTTTTCTTCATAGACTCCAGCTTCTCATATTATTTGCTCAGCATACAGGTTGAATACGTATGATGAAAGAACACAACCTTGTCGCACACCTTTCCCAATTTTAAAACATTCAGTGTTCTCATGCTCTGTTTGAACAAATGCTTCTTGGTCCAGGTACAGATTTCTCAGAAGTACAATTAAGTGTTCTGGAATACTCATCCTTCGCAATGTTGTCCATAACTTGTCATGATCCACACAATTGAAAGCCTTTGCATAGTCAATAAAGCATAGGTAAACATCTTTCTGATATTCTCTGCTTTCAGCCAAGATCTGTCGGACATCAGCAATGATATGTCTCGTTCCACAGCCTCTTCTGAATCCAGCTTGAACCTCTGGAAGTTCTCTGTCAATGTATGATTGTAGCCATTTCTGTATTACCTTTAGCAAAACTTTACTCGCTTGAGATATCAAAGAGATTGTCCGATGATTTCCGCATTCCGTTGGGTCACCTCTCTTTGGAATGGGCACAAATATGAATCTCTTCCAATCAGTCGGCCAGATAGTTGTCTTCCAAATTTCTTGGCAGAGATGAGTGAGTGCCTCTTGTGCTGCCTCACTTTCTTGAAAGATTTCAATTTTGATTCCATCAATTCCTGGTGCCTTGTTCTTTGCCGATTCTTTCAATGCACTTTGGACTTCCTCCCTGAGTATCATTGGCTCTTGTTCATTTGGTACCTCTTGAAATGGTTGAACATTAACCATTTCCTTTTGATACAGAAAAATAGGTACTGAAGACTTACAGTCTTCAAGGGTTGGTGCTAAACACTTGGCCTGCAAAATCTTATTTAATCCATGGAGTAATTTTTTTTTTTTTTTTTTTATGGATAAAGAAATTGAGTCATATTACCTTGGCTGCATAGTTTGTAGATGGACTCCAAGGCTACGTTCCTGATCATTACATTATGCTGTTTCATCTTGCAGCTCAGTAACTGCTTGTCAGTTGACATCAAGTTGATTCCAACTCATGCTGACCATGTGTGCTTCAGAGTAGAACCGACTCCTTAGAGTTTTCTAGGCTGTGACCTTTCGGAAGCAAATCATTTAGCCATTCTTTGATCTGTTAGTAGCTGAGCACATACCCATTTGTGCCACCCAAGGACACAAAATGTGCACAATACATCTTCTTTTACTTATTAATATGACATTAATAAATTTTTCTCAAGTCATTTTGCCTGTGTAGATCTCTTGCCAGAACTAAGTAGTACCATGAACAGGGATTGAGTGAGTCTTTGCTATTCTAGAATCAGACCCCTGAAAAGGACTTTTCCTGCGTTTCAGTCTCCACTATGACTTCCCCACAAGGTCACCCACGGTGGTCACTGTACATTCAGGTCTCCAGTGTCGGGACTTTTCTGTACCTGGAGGCACTCTGTTCCCTCCACATCTGGACAGCAGTAAGTCTTCCTGAAACGGAGTCACACAAAACATGTCTGTCTGCTCCTTTGTCCCTGGTAGTCTGCAGCTTTTTAAAGGCAACTCAAGAGGGTTGCTTTTATATGTTATTTTCTAATCCTATTTTGAGCACTTCAGTTATTATTAATTAGGGCATAAGTGAACTGGTTTTTAGTATTTTCAATGAGATGATAAAATGATGCTCAGGGAGATTAAATGACGTATACAAAGTCATATAGCTAGTAAGAAGAAGAACGAAGATTTGAAACCATTCTAAGGATACTTTCAGCTCATTATCAAGAATGGCGATGACCCTTAAACTACCCTATACAGTAATACTGTGGATTATAGGTGATAGCACATTCTCATCTGAATGTGACACATTCAAGGTTTGGCCCAGAATGTATTTAGCAAACGTTAGCGATTTGGGGCTAATATTGAGTAAATATATGGTTGCCACTCTCTTCTCTACACATATTCTTTCTCTTTCTTTTCACCGTGTTTGTCATCATTCAGGCATCCAGTAATGGTTCCAGTTGCTTTCTGTACAAATCACCCACAAATAAGCATAATGGGGTTTTGTCCCATTAAGCATTTCTGAAGTATCACCACATTGGAATCTCAAGTGGCTCCCGGAAGAGGTGCCACACTCCTAGAGAATCTCTTGGGATGGTATCTTTGTAAAGAGCCTCTAGCCATAGCACACCTCACTGAAACATCTTAACAGGAATGCTACTCATAAAATCACTATAGAAAAATAATCTTTGTTTTCCACCCCCTAGATTCTGGAGAATACATTCCACATTCTGTGGGTGCATAGTAGGCTATTGGTATAAACTAACTCAGTGAGAGGGATGGAGAGATTCTGTACTGTAATAATAACCATGTTGTTGTTGTTAAGTGCTGTTGAGTCAGTTCTGACCCATAGCAACCCTGAACAGGGTTTCCGAGGCTGTAAATCTTTACAGGAGCAGAAAGCCTCATCTTTCTCCCGCGGAGCAACTGGTAGTTTCAAACTGCTGACCTTGCGGTTCACAGCCCGATTCGTAACCACTACGCTACCAGAGCTCCTGGTATATATTATAATAACCATAGTACTGACTTACTACATAAATATTGAGTGCTTACTAGTAGCATATGCTTAAGTACTAGGATATAACCATGAACAAAGTAGACATTTACACTCTATTGGGATAGACAAAAAGAAAAAGCAAACTCACTTAGTTGGGTTCACCTAAAAGCAGCCTCTGAGATGAAAATTAGAGATTATAGATTATTTGGCAGATATAAAGGAGTCCTGGTGAGGTTGTTGTTGTTGTTGTTAAGTGCCATCGAGTCGGGTCCGACCCATAGCGACCCTGTACAGGATTTCCGAGGGTGTAAATCTTTACGGGAGTAGAAAGCCTCATCTTTCTCCCTCAGAGTGGCTGGTAGTTTCGAACCGCTGACCTTAAGGTTCACAGCCCGATTCGTAACCACTACGCTACCAGAGCTCCTTAAACTCTGGACCACAAGGTCAGTTTGAATTGCATGGTTGGTGGTTCAAATCTACCAGTCACTGCTCAGAAACCCTACACAGGGTCGCTATGGGTCGGAACTGACTGGATAGCACTTGACAACAAACAGTGGTATAGTCAGCTGAGGTGGGATGACATATGGGGAAGAGAGGATGATCAATAAGGGTTTGTTATCTAGTCTGCTACCACAGTGAGCAACAAAAGCTTTGGGAAACTGTGAAACTCAGATGTCAGAATTACCCTGGCCAAGAGGTCTTTATTCTCCAGTATTATCGGTTAGGATATCTAGTGTGGCGTTGTCGTTTAATGTGGTAAACTGCAATGTCGGTTTCGGCCCTTAAGGCCGGCAGTTCTAACTCAGCAGCTGCTTCTTGGAAACCCTGTACAGGGTCGCTATGAGTTGGATCCCTACTCGATGGCACTTAACAAGAACAACAACATTATCAGTTAAGAGCTACGCCAGAGGCAAAAGTGGTTCTAGAAGATCAAGAGAAGGCTTTCAATAAAATTTTAGATGCTAGCCATTGAAGTGAAGCTAGAGTACAGAGAAGTGGTAACAGGATCTGGAAAGAGATGTGTCAAGCAATGGTTTCTCTCACACACACAAACACACACAAAATAACCAAAATCATCACCAATGATCATAGTGCCTACTGTATAAACTAACTGCAGGCAGGACTATGATATAGAGGATACAAGGGAGGATTGTTAACAGAGCAGTAAAGAAGGTCTTTCCAAGTGAACATTTACGCTGAGACCTGGTAGCGTAGTGGTTAAAAGTTGGGCTGCAAACCTTAAGGTCAGCAGTTCGGAACTACCAGCCGTTCCATGGGGAGAAAGATGAGCTTTCTGCTCCTGTAAAGATTTATAGCCTCAGAAACCCTATGCAGGATCGTTATGAGTCGGAACCACCACCACCAAAGAAGGAAATCAAGGCAGCGCTGGGAAGAGCAGAGGGAATTAGATTCCAGACACGGAGAACATCTTGAGCCTTTTCCCAGGGGGAAAAGAGCACTTGGCAAGTCAGAGGAACTGATCAAAGACACCTATGGTGGAGGGGTGGTAAGCAATGAAGTGAGTGACAAATGTGAGAAAAGGCTGCAGAGGCAGGCCTGGAGGAACCAAAAAGTCATGGTAAGGAAAGGCTTTGGATTGTCAATTCAGAGCTACAGACTAAATCAGAAAAGCAACCAGACATGATTTATGGTTCAATATTATGGAGTCTTGGTGTGGTACTGTGGGTTAATGTGCCAGACTGCACATTAACTGCAAAGCCATTTGAACTGCAAGGTCGGTAGTTCAAGCTCACCAGCTGCTCCTCGGAAACCCTACACAAGGTCGCTATGGGTCGGAATTGACTCGACGACACTTCACAACAACAGCAACAACATTATTACTCTGGCTTCTGTTAGAACATTCATTTCTGGGGGACAAGAGTGGAATTAGGAGAACAATGAATAGGTGTTGCTTATTGTCCAGGCAGGAGATGGTGATGGTCTAGGTTCAGGTGGTAGCACTGATGGCGAGAAGTAGGTGGATTTGAGAACAAATTTGGGAGTATAAACAGAACTTGCTGCAAATTAGACATGTTAACCTCTTTACAAGAGTCCTGGTATGGCACTGTGGGTTAATGCACTGGACTGCAAAGTCATTTGAATCACTAGGTCAGTGGTTCAAGCTCACAAGTCAATCCTTGGAAACCCTATGCAGGGTCGCTCTAGGTTGGAACTAACTTGATGGCTCTTAACAACAATAACAACTCCTAATGGTTGAAATCTCATTATGCTAGGCACTTTCACTTAAGCCTTAAAACCACTGGGTGAGCCAGATACTAGTCTCGTCTGATTACTGAGACTCTAAAAGATTCTCTTACTCAAGGTCACACAGAGAGCAAGAGACAAAGCTGGGATTTGGCTAAAGCTGATGCTCTTAAGATGTTAATTTGTAGTATTAAAACCAAGCGAGGTGAGGACCTCCCTAAGGCCACCAGAACATGCATCTCCTTTCCCTTAATGGCAGTGACCTTCAGCACTTACTGGGCACTATAAAGCAGAAAGACTGGAGTGTGAATCCCAGCTTTCTCATGACTGGCTGTCACTAGAACGCTCTGAACCTCAGTTACCCCGTCAGTAAAATTATGGTCCTAACACCTACCTCAAATGGTTGTCATCAAGATTAAATGTAAGGCTGAATTACTAGGTTGTCTTAGTGTCAACTCAGATGACCTCCTCTGAGTGCCTCCACATAGAGCAAACTTGGAACAAGTCAGGCTCCTATCTTTGGGAGTCGTTTCAGTATACTTGACACTGAAGACACGTTTCACTCATAGGGAAACTCATCCAAGCAAATTCTTCCCATGACTCTGCCCTGAGGTCTGATCTAAGCCAGGTATTGTATCAAAGGCACTTCTAAATCAAGTTCATTTTAAGACTTTACTTTAAAAGACCACCTTATAAGGAACTACAAAGCACAGATACTGAGAGCTGAAAAAGACCTTAAAAGATTATTTGGTCCAGTGTCCTATTATATATACGTGGAGTCGAGCTGAGCAAGAACAATGGACTTTTCAAAATCACACAGTTTGTCAGTGAATAGACTCAAGCTTCCCAACACTTTCTATGTTACCAGACTACCTTATATCTTGCCCAGGCCATTGAAATTAGCTTCCTGGGTTTGGGTCAGAGCCCCTAAACCAGATTCCAGCATAAAGAATTCCATTAGAAACGTAAAAACATGCAGGTCATGTGCAATATTTTGCAACCTGAACTGCTCAGGGTACTTTCAAACCTCTGGCACTCAGTAGACATTTTGTCTGCAAAACAAATAAACATTTACGTAGTCTCATAGTTTATGCTCATTTCACGCTTTCTAAAGCAGTTTCCAGAGACTCCGGGAAAGGACAAGATATCCAGAAAAACATAGAATGACAATGACAACATGCTCCAAACATAAAGCAAAAGGTATGAAAAATATGAACATTGAACTGGCTACTAACACTTCAAACTTCTTGGATGTTGTTATTCAAAAGTAATTCTTATGTAGTCATTTGTCCAATCCCACCAACTACTTTGGTTTTGTCTTTTAACATTCCAAAGAATAGGAAAATTATTACTGGGTCAAAGGGAATGCACATTTTTGAGACTTTGACAGATAATATGAATTTGATTTTGACTGTGTTTGCCAGAATTCTTTAGCTGCAAGTGACAGAAACCCACATCAATCTAACTCAAACAAAAGTGGAAATTTGCTGACTCTTATTGTTGTTAGGTGCTGTCGACTTGGTTCTGACCCATAGCTACCCTGTATAGGGTTTCCGAGGAGCAGCTGGTAAGCTTGAACCACCGACTTTGCAGTTCAAACGGCTTTACAGTCTGGCGCATTAAGCCACAGCGCCATGCTAGGACTCCAGACTAGTCAATTCAGAGTTAGAACTTGTCTCAAGAATTTTAAGAACCTAGATCCTCCTGTAAGGTTGTTCTCCTCCACTTCTTTCTATGTATCAGCTTCATTCTCTCTAATCACAAGCAGAATTCTCCATGATGTGGATGAGAGAAGGTATACCCACCAGAGTTCTCAGTTGCAAACAATGCAGTCTAGCACAGGAGGGGATTTCTTCAGAAAAGGAATTAAGAAAAACAATATCAGATAGTTCACAGGATTTCCGGAAGAGCTGGAAAGCGGATTCCCAGTGCCTTAAATGATCAAGTACTATATTGGTTGGCACTATCTGATGAGGCTGCCCTTGGCTCCACTCCTGCTGCTGCAATGGGAGATCAACCTTATTTTGGCCACAGCAGTCTTCACACAGAGAAGCAGAGGAGGCGTCCCTGCCCAGCCACTTTCTGCCACTCATTCTCAGTTGGGCATTCCATGCCAGGCACATCTTATTAACCCTGATGGTAAACAATGTTGATATTTTCAATGTTGATATTTTGAGGCAGGTTCTGCTACCCACTAAAACTCACAAAATGGGTGAATTCCCAAACATAGGAAAGGGATTCAAATGCTGGGCAGTCAAAAAAAAAAAAAAAAAAAAAATCACAAATATGTATTGCAAGAAACTTGGCAACAGAGAGCTGAGGCTTCCCTTGTTGCAGTTCCCTAGCCCCAGAGAAAAAGGAACCACAGCCTAGTTCAGTGCCTGGTACTTAGTAAACATTCGTTGGACTGAAATGACCAGAAAGCTTTAACAAATAAGGCCTGAGACTCCTTTATGTCTATAAACCACAATGGAACTATGGTCCTATAGATCCTTAGTTTCCTTATGTCCAAAATATTTGTCTGCTGAATTTGTGTTTAATGATGAACTACCTCTTCTCACTTGTATTTAGCTTCTATGACTGTCTAAATTTTTTTCAGGGGGAACCGGGGACATCGTATTTCTATAAATGGAAGGCTGACACTTTCACCAATGGAAGGCTACTCAAATAGAAAATATGATTCTTGTCTAGGAAGAATATTAACAGGATGCAAAATTGCTATTGGCGTGAAATCTACATTAGCAGGGTCAACACTGAGATCAAAAAGAACCCAATAGGCAAGGCAGTTGACAAATACAATTCTCAGTTTCACTGAAAAACAAGGCAGGAAGTTTAAAATGCAATCCCTCAAAGAACTTTCACAGGTAGTGATATTTGATAGCAGCAAGCAACTGATGGAAATTTTTATACAGATGCTGAAATTAGTTTTGCTAACACATACTCCTACAGTGAACACCATCCAACCTTGACTTGCAAAGTTGCACGTAGAGATAAAGTGAAGAGGGCAAAACGATATGATCCTTGAAGACAGCAGGATATTTTAGGAGCTGCCACATTCCTATATTCTTCCTGGTTTTGTATTTCTTGCCAATTCAAAAGAGTTTGTAGCAGGAGCAGGACTGGGTTCTCCCTATTGTTATTGTTAAGTGCCATTGAGTTGGGTTCGGCTCACAGTGACCATGTGTAGAGTTTCCAAGGAACAGCTGGTGTGGTTCAAACTGACCTTTTGGTCCAGTGCTCTATCCTGTAGCACCACACCAGGTCCTCCCTTTTTGTTGTTGCTGTTAGGTGCCATCGAGTCAGTACTGACTTAAAGCGACCTTATGTACAACGAAACACTGCCTGGTCCTGGGCCAACCTCACTACTGTTGCCACGCTGCTGCCACTTGGCCAATCCATCTCACTGGGGGTCTTCCTCTTTTTCTCTGACCCTCCCACCTTATTAAACATGATATCCCTCTCCAGCGACTGTTACCTCCTGACAATATGTCTGAAGTACGAGAGACGAAGTTTGGACATCCTGGCCTCCAAGGAGCACTCTGGCTGCACTTCTTCCAAAACGGATCTATTGATCTATTGGTTCTTTTGGCAGCCCATGGCACTTTCAATATTCTCCTCCAACACCATAACTCAAAAGCATCAATTCTTCTACAGTCTTCCTTATTCACTGTCCAGCTTTTGCATGCATATATAAGGTCATTGAAAATACCATAGCTTGGGTCAGGTGCCCCTTAGTTCTCAAGCTACTGTCTTTGCTACTCAACACTTCAAAAATGCCTTGGGCAGCAGGTTTGCCTAATACAATACGTCGTCTGATTTCTTGACTGCTGCTTCCATGAGTGTTGATCCAAGAAGAATGAAGTCCTTGACAACTTCAATTTTTGTCAGCCAATGTTGTTTATTGGTCCAGTGGTAAGGACTTTTGTATTCTTTACCTTGAGATGTAATACATACTGAAGGCTGTGCTCTTTGATCTTCATCAGTAAGTATGTTAAGTCTTCTTCACTTTCAGCAAGCAAGGTTGTATCATCTGCATATTGCAGGTTGTTAATGAGTCTTCCTTCCTGATGCCATGTTTTTCTTCATATAACCCAGCTTCTTGGATTATTTGCTCAGCATACAGGTTGAATAAGTATGGTGAAAGAATACAACCTTGTCACACACCTTTCTTAATTTTAAACCATTCTGTGTTCCCATGTTCTGTTTGAACAACTGCCTCTTGGTCCATGTACAGATTTTTCATGAGCACAGTTAAGCGTTCAGGAATTTGAAAAGGAATGGTGCTGTATTCATTGTCAAAAAGAACATATCCAGATAAGTCATGAGGTACAATGCTGTCTGTGATAGGATAATATCCATGCGCTTACAGGGAAGCCCAGTTAATACCAATATTTTTCAAATTTATGCACCAACTAATGCCAGTGAGAATGAAATAGAAGAATTCTACCAACTTCTTCAATCTGAAATTGAACAAACATATAATCAAAATGTACTGATCATTACTGGTGATTGGAATGCAAAGGTCCTCCCTATTAGGTAAGTAGAAATAAGGACTTGGTGACTCACTAGAAATTTCTCAAGAAAGCATATTCTTTGACTCTGAATGGCCACTACCTCTTTCTGGCCTGGGGAGAGGACTGAGAAGAGAGAGAGCATTTTAGATCTGGGTGAAGTAGCCTTCGTAGGAAGTATTTCAGGATTCATTGGAATGAAAGGATTCAAAAGCCTTAAGTACAGGACATCAATCATGTTGTTGTTAAGTGCCATCAAGTTGGTTCCAACCCATAGCGACCCTGTATAGGGTTTCCGAGGGTCGGCAGGTGAGCTTGAGGTTCAAATGAACTTTGCAGTCCAGTACATTAACCCAGAGTGCTAACAAGATGAGGAAGGGTTAAAAGAATTTTGTATCCTTGATTGTAAAATAGAAGTCTGGGCAGGCACTAGGCCATGCAGCTATACTCACAGTTGGTTTTTATTATTTTAACTGAAGAAAAAAGCTAGCCACGCCGATGTTTGCCTGAATTATCAATTTTTATTAATACTAATTTGACCATCTTACCCAAGAAAACTAAGGAGCTCTGGTAGCATAGTGGTTACGAATCGGACTGTGAACCTTAAGGTCAGCGGTTCGAAACTACCAGTCGCTCCGCGGGAGAAAGATGAGGCTTTCTACTCCCGTAAAGATTTACACCCTCGGAAACCCTCTACAGGGTCGCTATGGGTCGGAACCGACTCGATGGCACTTAACAACTTAACAACAACCCAAGAAAACTTTCTTTGTGTCAACACAGCTTATTGTTTTGATGAGTAAGGACTTGTTAAATTATGATTGTAACAAAATTCCTGCTTTCTACTTAAGCAAAAGAAGAAGAAAACAAAAAGCCAAACATGTTGTCCTTCAGCCAACTCTGGCTCCTGGTGACCCCATGTGCCACACAGTAGAACTGTTCAATTGGGTTTTCTTTGCCATAATATGTACAGAAGCACATTGCCAGGCCTTTCTTTCAAGGTGCTTCTAGGTGGATTCAAACTGCCAACCTTTAGGTTAGCAGCTGACTGCAAACCATTGTGCCACCCAGGGCCCTTTAGCATAGGAAGGGTGCGGGAGGGAGTAGGGGATTGTCGGTTCATGGACTTTTGAAGGATGGACTTTAAGCATGGCAGAATCCATGGTTCACAGTCATCTGGGTTTTATTTTTCGGTTTCTCAGCTCTTTTTAGTAAAAAGTCCAAGCTCTTAGTCTTAGGAGAAATGAGGACAACTTCATGACCGTTTTGCCAAAGAAACTCCAATGAACTTATTTTATGTCCCTTTGTATCTCCGATCCATCTATTCTGGATGGATGTCTGTGGTTGGGTTCTCTAGAGGAGCAAAACAAATGAAGCATATTTATAAACATACATAGAGATTTATTTAAAGGGAATAGAGTCATGCAATTGAGGAGGCCGGCAAAGCAGAGACAGAGTAGAAGTTTCTCCTGACTCTCGTGGTAGCAGAGGCTGATGTCCTAAAATCTGCAGGTCAGATGGGAAACTGCTGCCTCATGGGGTTATGGGAACTGACAAATTCAAAATCTGTATGTCAGGTAGCAAGCTGCTGGATCAGAGGTTAGAAGATGACAAAGTAAATGCTGGCTCAAGAGTGAGCAAGCTTTGCCAAAACATTCAAAGAGATATTAGATGCAGGCCACACCCAGGAAACTCCTCTTTCAAGTGATTGGTTGCTCATGTCAGATGACAAAATTGAGGATGATGCACTGGACCACAAGGTCAGTTCGAACCACATGGTGGGCGGTTCAAACCCAACAGCCTGTTCTTGGAAACCCTATACAGGGTCGCTATGACTTGGAACTGAGTTGACAGTATTTAAAAAAAACAACAGCATAATATCTGCCAAATCGTTGAGAATCATGACCTAGTCAGATTGACATATAACCTTAACCATGACAGCGGGCTATAAGAAATATACCAATTGGTCAGTACTAGGTCATGCTACCAACCCTAAAATCAGAGGACTGAGGGGTAGGTAGAGTCAACCTCCGTGGAGCACATGCACTAAGTAGAACAAACTCTCAGGGAATAATGGAAAGGTGCTTCTTAAAAGGAAGAGATTCTAGACAGGCAGATCTCCCATTTGTTAAGAATACATTTGTCAAGAACTCAGTACATTTTTCAAGTCCTGGTGTGGCGCTGTAAGATAAGCATTGGACTGCTAACCACAAGGTCGGTGATTCAAACCTACCAGCTGCTCCTCGAAAACCCTATACAGGGTCGCTATGAGTCAGAACTGACTTGATGGCACTTAACAACAACAACAAATACATTTGTAGGAGCCCTAGTAGTACCGTGGTTAAGTGCTCAGCTGCTATCCAAAAGGTCAGTGGTTCAAACATGGCAGCTGTCATTCCACAGGAGAAACAATGTGACAGTCTTCTTCCATTAAGATTTACAGCCTTGAAAACCTAAGGGATACTTCTACTCTCTTCTATAGGGTCACTAGGAGTCAGTGACAACGGGTTTAGTTTTTGTTTGTTTGTTTGTTTTTAAGTACATTTTTGGAGTCACTAGGTTGTGTAAATGGTTAACACAGTTGGCTGCAAAGCCAAGTTCCAGTCAGAGGTACCTCAGAAGAAAGTTCTAAGGACCTGCTTCCAAAAATCAGCTATTGAAAACCCTGTGTTCTACTCCGACATTCCTGGGGTCACCAGGAATCAGCATCAATTTGTTGGCAAATGGTTTTTGGTTGTTATTATTTTTTTAAGTACATTTTTTTAAGAGTAATTATTTTTTATGCATGGCTGTTAAACCCCAAAGGAACCCAAACTCAAAGTACTTCCCAGTGCCTTATTATTTCTGCTAATCCTCTGACTTTCCATAGAGTTTCTTTACTACCCCACAATTAGTCTGTTGTAAACTTGCCTAGTTTTTAAGATGCTGCTCCAAGACCACCTCTTTAGAAAACCTTTTAAGTTGGTCCCTGCCTGAGATTCTGTCTGCCTCTTCAGTTCCTGTGTCAAGAGCCACTTGACACCTGCCTTTTGCGAGTCTGTCCTAGATATACATGGTTTTGCCTCATATCTCTGACCGGATTAAAAGTTCAGAGATAAGGAGTAAAGGAGCAAGATAGGGAATAAAATGGGCTGTCTGAATCAAGAACCCCTCTGCACGCCATTGTTATTGTTAAGTGCCATCGAGTTGGTTCTGACCCAGAGCAAGCCTGTACAGGGTTTCCAAGGAACAGCTTGTGGGGTTGAACCAGGAACCTTGCAGTTTAAACTGACCTTGCAATCCAGTACTTGCTTTAGAGCAGCACACCAGGACTCATGGGACTTCCCCATTATGACACCTATCTCCCTCTATCACAATTTATTTCTTGCCTATTTCTCCTTCTGTACTTGAAGTTCCTTGTGGACAATGACTCCATATTGTTCACCTACTCCTTCTTCAATTGTTGTTGTTGTTGTTAGGTGCCATCGAGTCGGCATTGACCCTTAGTGACCTTATGCACAGAAGAACAAAACACTGCCCGATCCTGGGCCAACCTCACTACTGTTGCCATGCTTGAGTCCATCGATGCTGCCACTTGACCAATCCTTCTCCAGTTACTTGCACAAAATAAGTACTGGATGTATGGATGGCTGGATGGCTTAATGACTTAATACAATTAGTTATAATTGCTGACACAAATTTTCCCCTTTTCCCAATAAGAAAGAGCTCTAAGAACTAAGGGATTAAGATTTGTTGTTGTTGTGAAGTGCCGTCGAGTCAATTCTGACCCATAGCGACCCTGTATAGGGTTTCCAAGGAGAACCTGGTGAGCTTGAACCACCAACCTCGCAGTTCAAACAGCTTTACAGTCTGGCGCATTAACCCACAGTGCCACACCAGGACTCCATAAGGGATTGAGATTAATGTTGACTTAATTTTAAATGAGAAAGTGAGTGACCAAAACATTCATAGTGGAAAATATCAGAACAATATAGAAAAGAGATGAAGCACAATACAACTACCATGTGGAAGACAACACAAGAGAATTTGTTTTCATGTAAAGAAAAACTACTATTCTATTAAACTGATTAAATACTAAAACCTTTCCTACTACCACTTATAACTGATTTCCAAAATCCCTAAAGGTTGGGAATTGGAATAAATGATGTTAGGTGAACTTTTAGCGTAGTGGTTACGAATCGGGCTGCGAACCTTAAGGTCAGCGGTTTGAAACTACCAGCCGCTCCGCGGGAGAAAGATGAGGCTTTCTACTCCCGTAAAGATTTACACCCTCGGAAACCCTGTACAGGGTCGCTATGGGTCGGACCCGACTCGATGGCACTTAACAACAACTACAACAATTCCTCACATCAACTCTTTGATTATTTAGAATTTTCTTCTTTTTTTTTTTTAATTGCAGCACCTCCATATCACCGTAAGCTGCTGTTATAAATTAAGCTACATGTATAGCAACAACAAGAGGTGAGCAGGTCCTTGAGACTTGTCCCATGTCAGTTTTTATGCTGGGTCCTTAAATGATTCATGCCACAGAGCTTCCTTCACTTGATTCTCAGAAGGGAAAAAAAAAATCCTCCAGTAGAAAGACATTTTCTTTGCATGTTCTGAGAACAATGAAATGAAGTGGCAAACTCATTTTTTTACATTTTTTGTTATTTCTGACAATGCTGTTCAAAAAGCAAAAACTACAGAAACTCATATTTCAGTTGCAATGCCTTCATTTTTCTTCCTAGAAATGACACTGCTGCTTCGTCAGTGGTGTTTACCTTCGGGCAGTGTCAGATTCTGAAGGTGGTGATCAAGTCAAGAGCGCCATGAGTCCACTTGGCTAACTCAGGCCATATTAGCCCCAGAGTAAATGGTCAATTGACACACTATTTACAGATCATCATAAAACTGTTCTGCGCCATCATCATTTTGCCATCTAGCACACAGTATTTTGGATTAGGATGATGGAAGTCTTCTGTTAAACTAAGGAAGAAAAAGAAAGTCGAAATTCAGTCCCGTTCATTGCCACAGTTATTGAATGACTTCTGAACAGAGAGCATTGGTCTGGGCCTGAATTCAGGTGTTTTCAGAGTTGAAAAGCACTAAGATCATCAGTGGTGACACTACTCTTAAGTATCATTCATCCTTTCAGCAAATACTTATTTATCATCCACCATATGTCAGACAGACTGCTCGTTTTCTGTGGTGTGTGTAATCTCATCCAGAAGATCTGAAGTAGCAAAACTCACAGATAGATCATTTCAACATGTGATGGGTAATAAGAAAAAAAGGCCTGAAAGAGAGTGAAGAGGATATATGAGAGGAGAGATTTCATTAAAATGAGGGTCAGGGATTGAAAACTAACAAGTAATTCCTGAGGAAGTGAAGTTGAAATTAAGACCTGAAGACAAATAAGGATGAGATAACTAAAAAGTTTGACAAAAGTGTCTGAGGCTAAGGCTTGTGGAAAAGTGCCAAGGAGGGAGATTGAACTGTTAGAGGATATGACCTTAGGCCTTGGAGAGACAGGAAGAGAGGTAGGTGGTACGGAAACATGGAAGAAGGGTCTGGTCATATTTTAAAGGTAATGCTAAACTACTAAAAAGTTTAAATGTTGAACAATAAGATCCAATTTACTTTTTTTTTTTTAGAAGAACATTCTAGATGTGTTGGTGTGAAGGATTGGACAAGGACAAAAGTGGAATTAGGGAGACCGATTAAGAAGTTCTCGACTTCTGGTTTGGTATTGTAGGAGCAGCACTGGACTGCTAACCACAAGGTCGGCAGTTAAAATCCACTAGCTGCTCCTTGGAAACCCTGTACAAGGTCTCTGTGAGTCAGAACTGACCGGATGGCACTTAACAACACCAAGTAAGAGAATAGTAAGCTTTGCTTTGATTTTTGAGATTAGAAGAGTAAGGAGCCCTGGTGACTCAGTAGTTAAGTACTCAGCTGCTAACCAGAACGTAGGTACCACCAGCCACTCTGTAGGAAAAAGAAAATCTGTTTCTGTAAGAATTTATAGCCTTTGAAATCCTGTGGGGCAGTTCTTCTCTGTCCAGTGGTGTTGCTATGAATCAGAATCAACTCGTTGGCAATGAGTTTGGTTTGGGGAATTAAGAGTATGGTCAAGAGAGATGACAGTGGTGTGAACTAAGATGGTGGAAATGCAGATAGAGAGACGTGACATCTTTGAGATCTATTTTGGAGCCGTATTTCCCTCCATTGTAAAATGGAGTTAACCAGTGACCATCAGGTTAATTCTAACTCATGGCAACACCATCTATGTCAGAGTAGCATGTGCTCCCTCACCAGAATTCTGGTGGCTGGTTTTATGGCAGTAAATCACCAGGCCTTTCGCCTTTCTCCTGAGATGTCTCTGGATGAATTCAAACCTTCAACCCTTTGGTTAGAAACCAAGCATGTTAATCATTTTCACCACCTGTTCTTAAGTGCTGTTGAGTCAGTTTTGACTCCTGTTGTTAAGTGCCATCGAGTCGGTTCTGACCCATAGAAACCCTGTATAGAGTTTCCGAGGAGCAGCTGGTGAGCTTGAACTACCAACTTTGTGGTTCAAAGTGACTTTGCAGTCTGGCGCATTAACCCACAACACCACACCAGGACTCCAGCTACTCCAGTGACTCATAGCTACCCTTTATACAGTTGCTGAGGAGCAGTTGGTGGCTTTGCCCTTGTGGTTAGCAGCCCAGTGCTTATTCTACACCATCAGAGAGATGCAAATCAAAACTACAATGAGATACCATGATACCCCAGCAATAATGAAACTTAGTAAAATAAAAGAAAGCAAATAAATGCTGATGAGGTTGTGGCAAGATTGAAACTCTTTACATACTGGTGGTGAGAATGTAAAATGGTACAACCACTATGGAAAATGTTCTGATGCATCCTTTAAAAGCTGGAAGTAGAAATATCACATGATCTAGCAATTCTACTGCTAGGTAAATATCCTACAGGAAAAGAGCCAACCTTGTAGTTAACAGACGAGTGGTTATCCTACAGCGCCACCAGGGCTCCTAACTACATAATTGTTGTTAAGTTGGTTCTGACTCATAGCGACCCTGTATAGGGTTTCCAAGGGCCTGCTGGTGGGTTTAAACCACCGACCTTATAGTTAGCAGAGTGTTTATCCTAAAGCCTAAACCAGGACTTTTTATACCACCTTGTTACTCCAAAAGTGTTACAAACACCTTTATCATGGGACTGTGAGAGTAAGTGAAAACAAGGTATGTAACGAGTCTCTAACAATACTGTGCACACTGTTAGGTATCTAACAGCTTAAGCACTGTTAGCTGTTGTTTTTGTTATTTTAAACCAACGGCAGTAATTTCAATAAAAGTTACCTTCTTTATTCTTTGAAGTAGCCTGGCCACCCCTGCCTGGACAAGGGTTCATGATCACAAGAATTGAAATATAAATGATATATCCAGCGCTGTACCAAATGTTGGTGAGAACAAAAGCAAAAATTAGTGTTCTGGTACACAAAATATTCTAAATTTTATGGGTAGAAATGAGGAAATCATAGGATGAATGTCCACCAAACAAACAGAAGCAATTCCTTTATAAATAGGGACACTGTCCTTCAAAGGAATAAGCAAATTGCCTTAGCTTTGATAATTTAGGTGAAAATTCTCCAGTTGCAGTAATAATATTGGGAAAGAAGTCCTAGTATGAGCTGAATAATTTTTAAAGCTCCTGTTTAGGCAACTAATGGAAGCAATAGCTTTGTGTGAACAAAAGACTCCAAATGTTTAAATACTCCCTAAATAAATATCTACTAGATCTCTAATTTGCCCATTTATGAATCCTGCCCGATTCAGTCACTGGCCACCAACTGAGCATTTAAAACAATGTGTTAAGTCTACCAGCAGAACAAATACTCTTCAAGATAAAATAACTTAACAGAAGTGTCCAAAACAATGAAGTAATATTTATTTAGCACCTGCCATGTGCCAGTATCCATGAGGGAGGTCTTATTCCCCTGGGTCCTGAAGGAGGAAATTGAGGTTCAATGAGTTTGGGGATTGTCCCTGTGATTGCAGAGAGTGTTAAGTGGTCAGTCTAACACCAGAGTGTAGGGGCTTGATTCCTCTGTGGGATTGCTTTCCAGTCAACAATCAGGCCACTTGACAGCTGAATTTATGGTGAACTATTTCCCTGGTGTAGCGTAGTGGTTACGAATCGGGCTGTGAACCCCAGGGACAACAGTTCGAAACTACCAGCTGTTCTGTGGAAGAAAGATGAGGTTTTCTGCTCCCGTAAAGATTTACAGCCTCGGAAACCCTGTTACAGGGTCGCTATGAGTCGGAACCGACTCCACGGCACATAACAACAACAACAACAATAATTTCCCTGGTGTGGCGCCTCTGGGTTAACGTGCCAGACTGCAAAGCCGTTTGAACTGCAAGGTCGGCAGTTCAAGCTCCCCAGCTGCTCCCCAGAAACCCTATGCAGGGTCGCTATGGGTCAGAATCGACTCGACAGCACAGGAAAACAACATTTCCCTGGTGAAGGAGCTCTGCTAATCTTAAGGTCATTAATTCAAAACTACCAGCAGTTCCACAGGAGAAAGATGAAGCTTTCTGCTCGCGAAAAGATTTACAGCTCAGAAACCCTGTACAGAGTCGCTATGAGTCAGAACCAACTCCACGGCACATAACCATCACCATCATTTCCCTGGTGAAGTTCTGGTGTGGTGTTATAGGGTAAACACTGGACTGCTAACCACATGGTAGAAGGTTAAAACCCACCGGCCACTCCTCAGGAACCCTATACAGGGTCACTATGAGTCAGAACCAATTCAACAGCACTTAACAGCCACAACATTTGTCTGGTGGTGCTATGGGTTAGGTGTTGGACTGCTAACAGCAAAGTCATAGGTTTAAACCCACCAGCTGCACCACAGGAGGCAGATGAGTTTGTGTGCTCCCATAAAGACTTACAGTCCCTGAAACTTAGGAAGCATCTCTACTCTGTTCTAAGAAGCAGTGCTGGTCTGATGCATAAGGACACTAAGAGTTGGAATCGACTCACTGGCAGTTTGGTTGTGGTGTATTTTTTCTTTGGGTTATTTCTCTAGAAGTAAGCCTCTTTAACTGGTTTGTCTTCAAGACATCTGCTAACCTCCTGGCACTACATAAATTATTGTATGGATGTCTGCTTATGTGCAATTTCTTGGGGAGACAGTCCATAGCCTACATTGGATTTTCAGTCCAGTCCATGACCCCAAAACTGTTAAGAATATGGCCTAATCTATCAAATTTTAAAGTGTGTCTACTTATTGATTTAATACTCTCACTTAAAAAATATCAATGAGATGTTTAATGATATTTGTACACAAATGCTTATTGCAGCTTTGTTTCTAAAGTAAAACACTGAGAACAACCCCAAAACCCATCAGTAGGAATGTAGTTAAAGAAACAGTGGTATGTGTATGACATACAATATTACAGATATTTGAAAGAACAAGGTTGCTCTAAATATACTAATAAAATATGTCCACAAATATACTAATAAATGAAAACAGAAAGTTTCAGAACATTATCTACATTTACTATTTACATATTTTTGTTAAAAGTTATGTTTACATATATCTGTGTGTTAGTACATGCATAGAAAAAAAATCTAGACCATCACTGCCCAAGGGAAATGTAATATGGGCTACATGTATAATTTTAAGTTCTTTAGTAGCTTATAATTTAAAAAGAAACTGGTGAAATTCATTTTAATAATAAATTTTATTTAATGAGATTCATCACCAATATTATTTCAATAATGTAACCAGTAAGAAAAGCTATGAGCTATATAGTTTCATACTTAGTCTTCAAAATCTGGTATGTAGTTTCAATTTACAGCACAATATAAATCTAACTGTCCACATTTTAGGACTTCTGGTGTGGCACTGTAGAATCAGCACTGGAGTGTGAACCACAAGGTTGGCAGTTCAAATCCACCAGCTGCTCCTTGGAAACCCTATACAGGGTCACTATGAGTTGGAATCGATTGACTCAACAGCACTTTACAACCACAACAACATCCACATTTTAAGTACTTAGTAGTCAGATATGACTTGTTGTTGTTGAGTGCTGTCAAGTTGGTTCCAACCCCAACTCTGTGTAGGGTTTCCAAGGTGTGGTTGATGGATTTGAACCACTGACTTTGTGGTTAGCAGTGCAGTGTTTATCCTACAGTGTTGGTCTAAAAAGGGTATCTTGATCAGAGAATGGGATTACAGGATAGAACAAAAGGGGAGGTTATTATTGCATAATACATTCTATAGTGTTTGGATTTATTACAGAACATGTATTTCTTTTCTACTTTTAAATTACATAATTTCAAAGAACATATCCCATTGGTGTCAAGTCAATTCCAACTCACAGTGACCCTATAGGACAGAGTAGAACCACTCCCTAGGGTTCCCAAGGCTGTAAATCTTTATGAAAACAGACTGCAACATCTTTCTCCCTTGAGTAGTGGATGGATTCGAACTATTGAACATACGGGTACCTTAATTTGCTTCTTGGGTCCAGCCAGACAACCCAGTTTGGCTAGATCACACATATTATCAGGGTCATGAACAAAGGGATGAAAACATGCTGCCAAGCAGACAAACCAAGCCATCAAGCATTAATTAAATGTTTACAGAGTGGCCTGACACAAAAGGCATAATTCCTACCCTAGAGTTTAAAATTTTATTGGAAGAAATTACTTATTTATAGAAAAATTAAAGATGAAATTCCAGGCTGCATATTAACATAAAGTAGACACTACAGTGCTGACTGTGCAATGGAACCCAAAGGAAAGGGAGGAAAGGAAGAAGGGAGGGAGAGAGAGAAGGAGAAAAGAAAGATGTCCACTATGGCTATTGGAGGCCAGGATGGCTAAGCTTCGTCTCTCATACTTTGGACATGTTGTCAGGAGAGAACAGTCACTGGAGAAGGATGTCATGCTGGGTAAGATGGAGGGCCAGAGAAAAAGAGGAAGACCCCCAACGAGATGGATCAGCCAGGTGACATCATTGATGGCGTAAGTGTTGCGGTGGTAGTGAGGTTGGCCCAGGATCGGACATTGTTTCGTTCTGCTGTGCATGGGGTCGCTATGAGTCGGTTCTGACTCGATGGCACCTGACAACAACAACAACATGGCTATTGGAGCAGCCCAACTCCACATTCCTCTGTACCCCTGACCTGAGTGGTGATGAAAAGGGCCTCAGGGATGGAGGACAGATTCCATTAGCCCCTGACTCTCTACCTAGTTTATGTAATAGCTGCAGAGGTAAGAGAGCAAAGCAAGATGGAGGAAAGGGGGTCCAACCCCTGAACTGGCTAAGAATACCAGGTAAATTGTGATAGGCGATGGTCAGTGTACTCTCTAACATTATTCATTCTCCACCCCCTGAATCTGACAGTTCTCTACTTTTGCAAGAAAGAAAAGGTTGAAGTGCAAAATAAACACTACTCATATTGCCGAATAATGAAGGCTCATAGTGAGCAAGCTCTTACTCACATTAGCTTAGCATGCATTGACTCATATTTAATTCTCAACAAAATCTTTGGCAGATGGATCATTATCATGCCATTTTGTTGTTGTTGTTGTTAAGTGCCGTTGAGTCGATTCCGATCCATAGCGACCCTGTACAGGGTTTCCGAGGGTGTAAATCTTTACGGGAGTAGAAAGCCTCATCTTTCTCCCGCGGAGCGGCTGGTAGTTTCGAACCGCTGACCTTAAGGTTCGCAGCCCGATTCGTAACCACTACGCTACCAGAGCTCCTTTTTAGAGACCAGAAAATTGAGGTTCAGGAATATTAAGTGGCTTGACTTGCTTATATTCCAACTGCCAGTCAAGGTTGGAGCTGGTATTTGATGTCATCGGAACCCAAATCCATGCTCTTAATCCCTGTGCTGTATCTGCTTTCCTTCCTCTTGGGAAATGACTGAATCGACATTCAATTAAAAGAAGAAAAGAAAACACCTTCACTCCTCATTTATTGACATGGTTAGGTTCCAAAGACTAGGTCGTTATATGAAAATCAGCATCATGCCAAAATGGAGGATGCTCCCATCAGATCAAAACATAAAGAAGTATTACATCCTGCCAAAATACATTACTACATAACTGTCAAACCACTTAGAATTGACACATAATCTTAACCATCACAACCAGTGTTTCTCTCAACTAGCCCCTCAGCATTTATTAATGCCAGATGTACGTTTTTAATATGCAAAATAGCCAGAAAGTAAATTTTTTACTGTTGTAAATGTGAAATGTTGGTTAACATGTTAACATGTAAGAAATGAGTAGTTGTGTTTTTTCTATTCTCAGGCCTCTGGAAACTATGTGAGTTCGGAGCTTTGAGGATTTTTTGTTTTCCTTTTTAAAGAGCTTTATAAACTTCATATTTATCTGATAATTTGTAAGCATGTCGTTTTCACTGGCATGGTCACAAAGGCAGTTTGATCTCCATATTATCCTCAAAACAAATTGAAAAGGGAGGGGGAATTGATCTCTCTGTGAAACTAGGATTTATTTTCAGATCGTAAGGGATATTAGTGACCTTCCAAACCTACGCAGTCCCAGCCTTAAGGGGTCCTTTTCATTAGTCTGGTTCTCCTTTGTCCATGCCTCCACTTGCTCCTGCAAGAAGCAAGAAATCCAGCTGAAAGCATACTATGAAAGCCTGCATGGCATCCGAATTTCAGAACTCAGCAAGATTTTCAGATACAAAATGAGCCCTTGGGCTTGGAAACTTTTCCTGTCTGCCAAAAGCTACCGGGCTGGCTTTATTGGTTTGGAATAAAGGAAGCTACAAGCCAATAAATATTGGTCTGCCTCCCTCCCTTCCCCTGCCAATAATCCAAGCATTGGAAGGTGCCTGTTGTAATCGCCGGCGCTGGGGGAGACAGAGGAAAGAGGAAAAGGAACCAGCAAATGTGGGCTCTTCAGATGTGTCCCTTCATCTTCACAGTGACCCTACAAGATTGTTGTTGTTGTTAGGTCCCTACAAGGTAGGGAGTATTATTTCCACTTGACAGATGTGGAACTAAGTTCAGAGGAGTCAAGTTTATTTTTCTGAGGTCTCCCAGCCAGTAAATTTTCTAGAAACACTATTTATTTCAAAAACCCAACAGTGTACTGCTTTTTAGGATGGGGGAGGCCAAGCAGAATTATAAAGCATGCAGTAAGTAAGAATTAATGAAGGCTGGTCATTCCACTAGTTTGTCTACAAACATTAACCAGGAGACTAACTGTGGCCGGCCATTTACTAGTTGCTATGGTAGATACTCTGGTAGTGTAGTGGTTAGGAGTCGGGCTGCTAACCTCAAAGTCAACAGTTCGAAACTACCAGTGGTTCCATGGGAGAAAGATGAGGCTTTATGTTCCCGTAAAGATTTACTGCCTCGGAAACCCTATACAGGGTCTCTATGAGTCGGAACCAATTTATCAGCACTGTAAGATAAGCACCCAACCATAAGGTTGGTTTGAACGTCAAGGTCAGCGGTTCAAACTCATCAGCCACTTCTCAGAAACCCTACACAGGGTTGCTATGAGTCAAAATTGTCTCAGAGACACTTTACAATAACACTAAATAGTAAATACTAAAGAAGAAAATTTCATGACCTCAGTGCTATGGGCTAGGCATTGGGCTGCTCACTGAAAGGTCATGGTCAGAACCACCAGCTTTTCACTAGAGATAGATGAAGCTATCTGCTTCTGCAAAGATTGACCATCTAGAAATCCCTATACAGCGATGCTATGAGTCAGAATTTGATGAGGGTTTTTTTGTTTGTTTTGGAGCTGACTCCAGCAGACAGTTGGCAAACAAGATTGTCACCTCTGGAATGGCCAGACTGAGAGCATTCCCAAAGATTCAAAAATAAGATGGTATGTGAGACTTTGAATAGTCAAGAATTGATAGTAATCATGATAATAGCTAAGGGACTCTGGTAGCGTAGTGGTTATGAATTGGGCTGCGAGCCGCAAGGTCAGGAGTTTGAAACTACCAGCTGTTCCACAGGAGAAAGATGCGGCTTTCTGCTCCCGTAAAGATTTATAGCCTCTGAAACCCTATACAGGGTCGTTATGAGTTGGAACCAACTCCACGGCACTTAACAACAACATGATAATGACTAACCATTTTTGAGCATTTACTACATTCTGAGCTTTGTATATGGTATCTCATTTAGTATCACAACAATTGTGTGTAAGGTGAGTGTTATTTTATTTTTTTAAAGAGGTCACTCAACTAGAAATGGAAACGCTGGTTTCTTTCTTCCAAGAATATGCTTGTTGGGATTTTGAATTGGGCAGACTTTATTTAAATCATTACTATAGCATTGATTAAGGAGCTCTGGTAGCGTAGTGGTTACGAATTGGGTTGTGAACCGCAAGGTCAGCAGTTCGAAACTATCAGCTGTTCTGCGAGAGAAAGATGAGGCTTTCTGCTCCCGTAAAGATTTACAGCCTCGGAAACCCTGTACAGGGTCGCTATGAGTCGGAACCGACTCCACGGCACATAACAACAACAACAACATAGCATTGATTATCTGATGACTTTTGGAAGGTAGGAAAAGCACTGGTCTGCTAGCCACAAGGTCAGCAGTTCTAAACCACTAGCCACTCCCTGGGAGAAAGATGAAGCTATCTGCTCCCATAAAGATGAAAAGTCTCTGAAACCCTATCTAGGATCTCTGTAAGTCAGAATGGACTCAATAGCAGTGAGTTTACGATCTAAAAATAAAGGAAAATAAACCTAATGATACAGGAGGGAAAAGTGGGGAGGGAAAGGAAAAAAAGAAGGAAGAATAAAAGAGGGCCAAAGAGAGGAAAGAAAAAAGGTAGATTATGTTCTTAACTGTGCTAGGTGGAGAAGACAATGACTACTCCAGTACCCCATCAGAATAGCAAAGGCTCTGTTTCTACTCCTCAAAACAAATCAGTTTGCTACCTCATATAAACAACATTCTTATCAGTTTGAACCGCAAGATCAGTGGTTTAAATTTACCAGCACCTCCTTGGAAACCCTATATAGGGTTGCGATAAGTCAGAACCAACTTGAAGGTACTTAACAGCAACAACAACAAGGGAACAAATAGGTAAAATAAGACATTAGAAGGATGTGCCACCACCACTATTGTCCCCACAATACTTGACCTGTTGACCATAGTTCAGATTTCAGGGTGCTATTCACACAGCAGTAGCCTGTCATTGCCTAGAGCCATAGGTGGGACAATGGATTGCATGTGATAGCCTCTTCTAACCTGAGCACCACAGGAAGGGGAAGTATCTGCTGGGCCACGACCTCTCAGAGATAGGCATCTTCTCTGTGATTGCTCCTACACCTTTGAACCTTCCAGGAGATAAAGAGGCTTCATGAATTATCTTTACCCTTGAACTTTACCCATTATGGCAAGTCACTTGACCTGTTTGGTCAAGGAACTTTGAGAATAGGTGGGGTCAAGGTGAAGTTGAAGCTGACAACTTAGCACTACTACCCTGATCCTAGTTTGTGCTCCATGATGGTGGAGGCTTTGTCCTAGTTCCTGCTGTGGGTACTGAAACCAAGAAATGAATTCTGCCCTCAAAAAACTCATGATCTACCAGAATGAGACAAATGTGTAAATATGAAATTAAAATACAATGCAGTAAGAGATATGATTGGGGAAGCAAAGGATCCCATGGAGAGATACCCAACCAGTACTTGGGAATCAGGAAAGGATTTCTGTAGGGAGCAATGTCTCAATTGGGACTTGAAAGATGAGTAAGTGTTCGCCAACTGAAAAACATGGCAAAGAAGCCTCAGAGTACAGGAACAGCATGTGCGAAGGCTCTGAGGCCAGAGAGAACTCAGAACATCAAAAGAGAAAAGTTAATAAAATAAAATTGAAGAAGCTGGTACTGTCCTTTAATCTACGTAAGGAGTCTAGATTTTATCCAGGGGAAAATGAGGAGGCTGTTGAAGAGTTCTAAAGAGAAGAACAATAGGGGCATTATTTGTTGTTGTTGTTAAGTGCCGTCGAGTCGGTTCCGACCCATAGCGACCCTGTACAGGGTTTCCGAGGGTGTAAATCTTTACAGGAGTAGAAAGCCTCATCTTTCTCCCGCGGAGTGGCTGGTAGTTTCGAACCACTGACCTTAAGGTTCGCAGCCCGATTCGTAACCACTACGCTACCAGGCATTATTTAGGCATTTGGTATTTTCCGTATTATCTTCGACACCTTACAAGAAAGGTAACAGATAGGAAACATTGAATTTCTTTCCAAAATAAGTCTTTTGAGACTGTTTCACTCTCTGCAGTTTTTCGGTCATATGCATGGTAGTTGTTTAAATGTCTCAAATTAGTTTCATCTTTTTAAGAAGGATGAGGAATTGGTGTTATCTCTGTTGGCCAATATAGGAGGAAAGAGCTGTTGCCATAGAAGTAATTGCAACAACAAAAAAGTAATTGCAGCATCCCTGGGTCTTTGTCCAAGGATATCTGAGTCCGTTCAACCAGGGTTTTGCGCTGGTTCATTATGGTGCAACCCCCTGCTGAGAATTTGTTTTTCCACTCTGGATAAACTGAATTAGAACCTGCATTTTAGCAAGATCCCTAGGTGATTCTTATAGATTTTCAGGTGGAATCTGAATGTGTTTCTGAGGTGGAAAGACAAATTCTCAACAAGGAGTCAAACCAGAATGAAAAGTTCAAAGTCCTGCATTCAACTCAAGTACATTTTTGTTGTTGTTATTGCTTTGTTTGTTTCATCACAATACAAAATTGATTTTACATTTTCTACTTAATATGTGGCAATTGTGAAGTATCGGAAAGAAGAGGAAGAATTGGAAAAGAAAGTTTATTCATTTTCTATACCGTGTAATCAATCACCACAAACTTTTAAAACAACATACATTTATTTTCTCAGTTTCTATAGACCAAGAGACTGGACACAGCGTAGCTGATTTCATTGTGAAGCTACAAGAAAAGTGTCACCCAGGGTTGGGATCTCAGCTGGAGGCTCAACTAGGGGAACATCTACTTCCAAGCTCACCCAAGTTGTTGCCAAAAGTTATTTTCTTGTGACTCTAAGTGTGAGAACTCCAGTTGCCTTCGGATCCTAGAGCCCATACTTAGCTCCTTGCACATGAGCCTTCTAAACTGGTCACTTACTTCTTCAAAACCAGCAAGGTAGAGAATCGCTAACAAAATAAAGTGTTATATAACATAAAGCAATCATTGTAGTGACAGCTGTTCACTTTTTGTCATGTAGTCAATTAGTCAGAAACAAGTCATAGGTCCTGCCCACAGTCAAGGGGAGGAAGAAAAGGTATCTATGTATGCATAGCATTTATTAGCCATGCATTATGCTATATTTCTTAACATGTACTCTATCATTTAATCTTCCTCCATACCCTTATCCCCATTTTGCAAAAAAGAACAGGAATTCAGAAACACTGAGTGTCCCCAGGTCACACAGTATAAAAAATTAAAATTAAGATTCATCTTCTCATCTATTAAATTCTACAGCCCAAGTTCATTACTGCTATGCTGTATTGTAAGCTAGAGACTTGATGAAAAGAGAAAGAAAAAAAGGAGACTGAAGGTAAGACTAGAGAAATAAGAGAGAACAGTTTCCAAATAAATGCAAATTTATTACTAACTGATTGGCAATCAGTCAGGAGACCTATAGATCTGCAAGATATTGGATTGGTTTCAGCAGAAACTAGCCAACCAGGAAAACAGAATCTTCAACTGAAGCCGATGGGACTAGAGATGAGTCTCATGCTTCATAACTCTGCGGTCCCACCTGAGTATTTCAGGAGTTAGAGGCAAACACTACAGCCAAGCTATGTCCAGGCTTTGGAAATGGGCTCACCCAGACAGTGTTCTATGCCTGTGTTCTGCCAGACTTCTGCAGGAACACACCTGGGTTTAGGCGGGCCAGGCTGGAGCCTGAGCTTGTTTTTCACAGCTCATTTGTAATGTTCTATTCCTGGACACTCCGTCCTTCCCAACTGACATATGAGCTCAGTTTCCCAATAGGCACTTTTAACGAGATGGCTCAGAAATTGCTGTTCCGGATCAGTCTTCAGAACCAGCATTTTCTGACACCTGCTATAGAAAAGGTCACTGAACCCCACACACCCCCTACTCCTGGATGAATTGGCTGAGTTTCTTGTCTTAAAGGGACAACAGCACATGCAGACACAAATGGATCCACAGCAATGCAGCAGAAAGGAAGTTTAAGCAATTGGATCCTCCTCATGCTAATCCAGGGCAAGCTGGTCAACTAGCTAGTCCAGTCCTCACCCCAGCTGACTGTGCTATTTGACTTAAAAGGCCCCAGCCCTAACCCGACCTGTCCAGAGGCAGAGCTGAGTAAACCATTGATCCTCTGGTTCACACTCAATCCTGCCAGAGTCAAATGATGCAGTACACTTGTACTAAGCTCTGGTTTTCAAAGGGGCACTGGATACTTGCTGGAGAGTCAAAGAAAAGAAGACGTTGTGTTCTCAGCCCTGAGACCATGGCTGACTCTTGTAAGCAGTAAGGCATTAGGCAAATCCCTGCTCATGGAGATGACATGAGGCCCTACCTCCTGGATTGTTATTGAGATACTGTATGTAAGACATAGTGCTAACTGACCAATAACTGCTACTTATCATAGACACCAGTAAGGAGCAAACACTGTTGCCTTTTTTGAAAGATTTAGAATTTGTGGTGTACACTGTATAGAAGAAATAAATATCTGTACAGCTTGCATAAGATAGTGGCAGATCACATATACACCAATAAAGAGTTTCCTTGCACCTGGTGGGTTTTCAGTCAGTAGTTGTGGAACATTTATTTTTATTTATTTTTTTTTTAAGTTTTTATTGTGAATTATGTGATAGTTTACATGGGAGAACATTAGCTTTACATTCATCCTATCATATATCGTTTTGTTGCCATGGTTACAATCCCCTCCATGCATCATCAAATAACCAAAGGGTACACCCCGCAAGCCTGTCCCCCATTGTGGAACATCTTTGACCTGGAATATTGACCAAAGAATTGATACATTCAAATGATTTTATTTGTGAAGAAAATTAAATGATAATAAATACCATGAACTACCAGAAGCACAAACAAATCTGTCTTGGAAAAAGTACAGCCAGAATGCTCCTTAGAAGGGAGAATGGCAAGACTTATTAGTTATTTTGGCCATGTTGCCAGGAAGAACCAGTCTCTGGAGAATAACATCATGCTTGTGAGGTAAAAGGTCAGAAAACAAGAGGAGGACCTTCAGAGAGATGGACTGACACAGTGATTCAACAGTGGACTCAAAGATTATGAGGATCACAGGACTAGACAGTGTTTTATTCTGTTATACACAGGATAGCTGTGAGTCATCAGAACCAACTCAATAGCGCTAAACAACAATACAATCAAGAAGTCACTTCCCGTAATGTTTCATATAGTTATTAAGGAAAAATATCTTCAGACCCCACCAATTACATTTCAGCTGTGTGACCTTAGGCAGGTTGCTTCTCCTTTCTGAGCTTCAATTTCTACACTGTTTCATAGGTTGGTTGTAAGAATTGAGTACGATATTGTATCTAACTGCACATTAGCACAATTCTTGATCCAAACCAAACAGTCAATAATAGGTGACTTTTATTAACTTTTTTACAGACTAATGGAGTTAAGAAGGGAAAGCAAAAAGAAATTTTCTGAAATGCATTTGCCCAGAGGCTAAAATCATAAACTACCTTAAAGTAATTTTGTTCTCCAAATCCAGAGAAAGAATGTCTCATTTCAGTGCTTGATTGGAAACTTGAAATTTGGACAGTGAATAAGGAAGACCGTAGAAGAATTGATGCATTTGAGTTATGCTGTTAGAGAAGAATATTAAAAGTTTCATGGATTGTCAGAAAAAAACAAATCTGTGTTGAAAGAAATACAGCCAAAAGGCTCCTTGGAAGCCAGGATGGAACGACTTCTTCTCTCATACTTTGGACATGTTCCGGAGGTACCAGTCCCTGGAGAAGATATCATACCTGGTAAAGCGGAGGGTCCGCGAAAAAGAAGAGATTCCCCCAGGAGATTGATTGACACAGTTGAAGCAGCAATGGGCTGAAACATAAAAACAGTGGTGAAGATGACTTAGCACCTGGCAGTGTTTCATTCTATTGTGCATAGAGTCGCTATGAAATGGAACCAACCTGATGACACCTAACAACAACAATTGAAAAAGTCACCTGGGCAATTAGAGGCAAGCAATAGGAAAGTTGTACATAGACCAAAAGATAGTTGTTCGAACAAAATAAGGAAACACTGAATGGTTTAAAATTAGGAAAGGTGTGTACCAGGTTTGTATTCTTTCATCACACTTATTCAGTCTGTATGCAGAGCAAATAATCTGAGAAGCTAGATTATATGAAGAATAAACGTGACATCAGGATTGGAGAAAGTTTCATTAATAACCTACGACAATGTAAATGATACAACCTGGTTTACTGAAAGCAGAGAGGACTTAAAATACCAAAAATTCTTACAATTGTAGCAATAAATAAGATTAAGATAAATTGAGAAAAGATTGAAGTCATCAAAGACTTCATTTTGCTCAGATCAACATCAACATTCATGAAGGCAGCATTCAAGAAACTAAACAATTACATTAGGCAACTCTGCTGCACAAGACCTTTTTAAAGTGTTGAAGAGCAGAGATGTCAGTTTTAGGACTAAGGTGCACCTGACCCAAACCATGGTATTTTCAATATCCTTATATGCATGTGAAAGCTGGACAGTGAATAAGGAAGACCGTAGAAGAATTGATGCTTTTGAGTTATGGTGTTGGAGGAGAATATTGAAAGTGTCATGGGCTGCCAAAAGAACACACATATCTGTGTTGGAAGAAGTGCAGCCAGAGTGCTCCTTGGAGGCCGGGATGGCCAAACTTCGTCTCTCATACTTCATACTTATTGTCAGGAGGGACCAATCGCTGGAGAAGAATATCATGTTTGGTAAGGTGGAGGGTCCTAGAAAAAGAGGAAAACCCCCAATGAGATGGATTGGCCAAGTGGCAGCATCGATGGACTCAAGTGTGGCAACAATTGTGAGGTTGGGCCAGAACCAGGCAGTGTTTCATTCTGCTGTGCATAGGGTCGCTATGAGTCAGTACCGACTCGATAGCAGCTAACAACAATTGAGCCCTGGTGGTACAACGGTTAAGCACTCAGTTGCTAACAGAAAGGTGCAGTAGACATCCCTCAGCCACTCTGCAAAAAAGAGGAGACAGGCTGCTTCCGTAAAGATTTACAGCCTAGGAAATCCTATGAGGCAGTTCTGAAATGACTTAACAACAAAGGGTTTGTTTTCTCGTCTGGGATTGAGATGGCAAGACTTACCCAAGATCACACAGTGCATTAACTCTACAAGGGTTTCAAACGAGTCATGGGAAAACTTTAGTATCTGAGATTCTGTTTCATGTTCTAGTTAGTTCTGTCCCAGCTTACTGTATTGTTGTTGTTGTATTGTTGTTGTTGTTGTTAAGTGCCATCGAGTCGGTTCCGACCCATAGCGACCCAGTACAGGGTTTCCAAGGGTGTAAATCTTTACAGGAGTAGAAAGCCTCATCTTTCTCCCGCGGAGCGGCTGGTAGTTTCGAACCGCTGACCTTAAGGTTCGCAGCCCGATTCGTAACCACTACGCTACCAGAGCTTACTGTATAACGGTGGGCAAATCACATCCTTCTTTGATCAATTTGGCCTAAGATTCCATTAATACCAGATACTCTATGTCTACCTGTGCTTTCTCAACTACACAAAGACTTTCAATTGTGTGTCTCATGACAAGCTATGGACAACATTGTGAAGTATGAGTATTCCGGAACACTTAATTGTGCTCATGAGAAGCCTGTCAATAGACCAAGAAGCAGTTATTCGAGCAAAACAAGGGGACACTGAATGGTTTTAAACTTTGAAACGTGTGCACCAGGGTTGTATTTTTTCACCACCCAGTGGATCTGCAAGAGACAGAGCTGTTGACCCGCTCCTGTAAAGATAACAGCCTGGAACACCCTAAATGGCAGTTCTATTCTGTCACATCCGGTCACGATATGTTGAAATGCACTCAAAGGCTTCTAACACCAATAGATCGTCAACCCCAAAACACACACCCACTGCCATCAAATTGGTTCTAATTCATAGAGCTGTCCTCAGGGTTTCCAAGCCTGAAATCTTTACAGAGGTAGCCTGCCACATCTTTCTCCCATGAAGCAACATTCTGCTGGGGTCAGCAGCCAATCTACGCCACCAGGAATACTAACAGTGGGAAATTTCACAAGTCTTTAAACACAAATTCAATCACTCTGACTCTAAAATTTTTGCTTTTTCCACAATAACCTTCTGTCATTTATAAGCATTTGTTGCATTTATTGATTTATTTGATTGTGTGCTCAGGAATGTGGTGCTTATAGAGATTAGTAGGCTTTTGTTCCTACTCTTCAGAAACTAGGATTCCACTTATCTGCAAGAATTCGTATTAACTGAATCAAAGCATATTCTACTGGTATAAGCCTGTGGTACATTTTCAGTCAAGACATCTGTCCTTTGCCCCAACCAGGAATTATTAAAGTGACTCACCGTGGCCTATTATCTTGAAATGTGTGCACCAGTTCCTTCTAAGGAACTCTGGTAGCATAGTGGTTACGAATAGGTCTACGAACCATAAGGTCAGCAGTTCGAAACTACCAGTTGCTCCGCGGGAGAAAGATGAGGCTTTCTGCTCCTGTAAAGATTTACAGCCTCAGAAACCCTGTACAGGGTCGCTATGGGTCGGACCCGACTCCACGGCACATAACAACAGCAACAACAACATCTCCTTCTAGCTGGGTGTATTCATAAAACACTATTTTGGGAAGGATAAGTTAAATATGTGCAAACTTGGTACAGCCAGGTCCACATCTGAAGTTCCCTAATTCCTTTGAAGCGATACCCACAAATGAGTTTTTATACATTCATCTCATGTACTGTGCACATGTTATCAGGAGGGGCCCGTCCCTGAAGAAGAATATCATGCTGGTTAAGGTAGAAGAGCACTGAAAAAGATGAAGAGCCACAATAAGATGACTGACACAGTGGCTGCCACAATGGGCTCAAACATAGGAAGGCTTGTTTGACGGATTGCGTAAGACCAGGCAATGTTTTGTTCTGTTATATGTAAGGTCACTGAGTTGGAGCAGATTCAATGGTACCTAATAACAACAAAATACATGCCGCTCTACTTTTTCTTCTATCTCAGAGTTTGAAGGAGGAAAAAAAAGTTTGGAAATTAGAGTGGGAAAACTGTGTTTCTAAAAGCAGTAATCATTTCAATAAATAAACATGTTTTGATGAAGAACATTAATTCAAAGTTTACCTCATTTTCCTTCCTGGCTTTGATTTCTGTGTTATTTAGTGGGCAGGAGGTGGTTAGAAGAAAAGGGTGGTTTTAAATAAATAAATAAAGCCCTTCTAAATTCATTAGTTGAATTCCACAGGACTGTGTCAACAATCTGGGAGAATGATGTGGTAGGCCGCTTCTCTAAAGATTTGTAATATTGGAAACCTCGTGAGGCAGTTCTACTCTAAGGTCATTTGAGTTGGAATCAACCCCACAACAGTGGATTTGGTTTTTGGTTTGGTGTGAGCAATCTCATAATAATCCTGCATCAATACAAGAGAAGTTATAACTAGTTTACTTAGTGTAATTATATAGGTCAATTTTCTGCCAGTCCTTAAAGATAGACTTTGAGGTGTTTCTTTTTTCATTTGCCTCCCATTGTGTGGGGAGAAGCTCTGGCCAGTGGGATGCTTGCCAGAGCAAACTAGGGACAGACCAACTGGAGACAGGCACCAAGATTCTGTTACTGTTTCCGTGTGCTCACAGTGCTCGGAGCACAAATACCTTGCCAAACTGGTCTCCTGTGAAAGGCTCCAGGCCTAGAACCACTTGCTAAATCACATGTAGATTAGTGTAAGACAGATACACAGCGCAGAGATTCAGATTCTGAAGTAGAGCAAAGGTTCTGAACTTGTGATTCAAAGATCATCAGCATCTTCAGGAAACTGTCTAGAAATGCAGTTTCTGGGCCCCACACCAGACATCCACCACTCATTCAGTCAGTTTGTCACATTGTGATGGCTTGCATGTTTCTGTGATGCTGAATTGCTCTTTGGAAGTGACCAAGTCTTACTGTGGCTGTGGAATGAGGGATATCATTGCTTATCACCGATGGATCTTGGCTGAAAGCAGAGAATGTCAGAAAGATGTTTACCTGTGCTTTATTGACGACACAAAGGCTTTCGATTGTGTGGACGCTATGGACAACATTGTGAAGTATGAGTATTCTGAAACACTCAATTGTGCTCATGAGGAATCTGTACCTGGACCAAGAAGCAGTTGTTCTAACAGAATATGGAAACACTAAATGTTTTCAAATTAAGAAAGGTGTGCAACAGAGTTGTATTCTTCTACCATACTTAGTTAACCTGTATGCTGAGCAAATTATTCAAGAAGTTGGGTTATGTGAAGAAAAACGTGGCAACAGGATTGGAGGAAGACTCATTAACAACCTGCAATATGCAGATGATACAACCTTGCTTGCGGAAAGTGAAGAAGACTTAAAATACTTAGGAAGATCAAAGACCACAACCTTCAGTATGGATTGCATCTTAATGTAAAGAAAACAAACATCCTCACCGCTGGACCAATAAACAACATTCTTATCAATGAAGAAAAGATTGAAGTTGTCAAGGACTTCATTCTTCATGGATCAACTATCAACACTCACGGAAGCAGCAGTCAAGAAATCAAACGACGTATTGCATTAGGTAAATCTGCTGCACAAGACCTTTTTAAAGTGTTGAAGAGCAAAGATGTCAGCTTGAGGACTAAGGTGCGCCTGACCCAAGCCATGGTATTTTCAATAACCTCATATGCATGTGAAAGCTGGACAGTGAATAAGGAAGACCATAGAAGAATTGATGCTTTTGAGTTATGGTTTTGGAGGAGAATATTGAAAGTACCATGGGCTGCCAAAAGAACCAATAGATCCGTGTTGGAAGAAGTGCAGCCAGAGTGCTCCTTGGAGGCCAAGATGGCCAAACTTCGTCTTTCATACTTCGGACATATTGTCAGGAGGGACCAGTCACTGGAGAAGGATATCATGTTTGGTCAGAGAAAAAGAGGAAGAACCCCAACGAGATGGATGGCCAAGTGGCAGCATTGATGGGCTCAAGTGTGGCAACAGTAGTGAGGTTGGCCCAGGATCGGGCAGTGTTTCGTTCTGCTGTGCATAAGGTCTCTATGAGTTGTACCGACTCGATGGCACCTTATAACAACAACAAGTCTTACTGTGGTAAGACTTTGTCTCTTACACTTGGACATAGTGTCAGGAGAAGGACATCATATCTGGTAAAGTGGAGGGTCAGTGAAAAATAGGAAGAGTCCCAAGGAGATAGACTGACACAGTGGCAACAATATGCTAAAAAAATAACAATTGTGAGGACGACACAGGACTGGACAGTGTTTCATTCTGTTGTGCATTGGGTGCTATGAGTCAGAATCCAGACTTTTTGGCATCTAACAACAACAACATACTATTGTTATGAGAATTCAATGGAATGTTGCTGTGTTGTTAAGTGTCATGGAGGTGGTTCTGACTCATAGAGACCCTGTACAGGAATAGTGCACATTACGTTCCTAGCACATTTAAATGCTCGATAAAGGCTTGTTATAATTATTTTCTCACTTTATTGTTCTAATAGCCAATGCTATGAGGTAAATACTGTTATTACGTCCTTCTCACAGATGACAATTAAGTCTTAAAGATAGTGGAGAGATGGGGCATAGGTTATGAGAACCAATTGTCAAAATCTCAGGCATTTTATGTGTTGACTGACATCATGTTGATAACTTGATATTGATAATGGAAGTATTTATACCATGGAAATCAGCGAACACTACATTTCCCCTAGAGAGCTGTATGTTAAACATTTATCAGCTTAGGGCAGTTAGATCATTTTTCTAAGGCCCCATGTTGGTAAATGGCAGAACCCAGATTTGAACCTTGCTCTACCCCACTCTAAAGGTATTAATGTACAGACAAGCTTTGATAAATACCTCTTTAAAAGGAATTCTTCTTTCCTGGACTAAATCTTCAACATCATGTCTCTAATCAATTTCAGTGCATGACCATCACTTAAACAGCGTTTTAAGCACAAATTGTTATTGTGTCCTTGCTTCTCTCATCTGTAACACCATAATTCAAATGCACCAATTCTTCTACGAACTTTCTTATTCATTGTTCAACTTTTACATACAAATGAGGAAATTAAATATCATGACTCTCTCAGGTGCACCTTAGACCTCAAAAAGACATCATTGCTCTAGAACACTTTCAAGAGTTCTTTGCAGCAGATTTGCCTAACATAATGCATCCTTTGATTTCTTGACTGCTGCTTCTATGAGTGTTGATTGTGGGTCCAAGTAAAATGAAGTCTTTCACAGCTTCAGTCTTTTCTCCATTTATCCCAATGTTATTTCTTGGATCAGTTATGAGGCTTTTCTTTTTCTATACATTGAGGTGCAATTCACACTAAAAGCTATAGTTTTTATTTTCATCAGTAAGTATTTCAAGTCCTCTTTGCTTTCAGCAAAGTAAGGTTGTGTCATCTACGTATCACAGGTTGTTGATGAGTCTTCCTCCAATCCTGATGCCACCTTCTTCTTCATATAGTCCTGTTTATTGGATTATTTGCTCAGCATACAGATAGAATAAGTATGGTGACAGGATATAAACCTGGTACACTATTTTCCTGATTTAAAACCATTCAGTATCTCTTGGTTCTGTTCGAACTACTGCCGTTTGGTCTATGTACAGGTTCCTCATGGGCACAATTAAGTGTTTTGGAATTCCCATTCTTCAAAATGTTACATAGTTTGTTATGATCCACATAGTCAAATGTCTTTTCATAAGCAATAAAGCACAAATAAATATCTTTCTGGTACTCTCTGCTTTCAGCTAAGATATCCCTAGTTCCATGTCCTCTTCTGAATCCAGATTGAAATTCTGGCAGCTTCCTATTGATGTACTTCTGCAGCCATTTTTGAATTATGGGTTTCCTCATAAGCACAATTAAGTGTTCTGGAATATTCATTCTCTGAAATTCTGCTTATAGCCAACCATGATACACACAGTTGAAAGCTTTTGCATAGTCAATAAACCACAGGTAAACATCTTTCTGGTACTTTCTGCTTTCAGATAAGATCCATCTGATGTTAACAATACCCCTCGTTCCAGTCCCTTTATGAAGCCAGCTTGAAACTCTGACATTTTTTTTGTCTATGCACTGTTGCAGCTGTTTTTGAATTATCTTTAGCAAAATTTTACTTGCGTGTGATATTAATGATATTGTCTGAAGATTTACACAATCCATTGAGTCACCAAACAGTTGGTCAGGTAGCTGTCTTCCAAATTTCTTGGCATAGATGAGTGAGTGCCTCCAGTGCTGAATCAGTTTGTTGAAAATTTTAAATTTGTATTCCATAAATTCCGAAGACTTGTTCTTTGCCAATGTCTTAAGTGCACCTTGAACTTCTTCCTTCAATATTATTGACTGACCATTTTTATTGACTCTTTACCATTTTTAATTGACTCTTGACCATTTACTACTTCTTGAAAGGGTTGAGCATCAGCCATTTCATTTTGGTACAGTGATTCTTGAGTATTACTTCCATCTTCTTTTGATGCTTCCTGTATCATTCAATCATTTGCCCATAGAATCCTTCAATATTGCAAGTTAAAGCTTGAAAATTTCCCTCAGTTCTTTCAGCTTGAGAAATGCTGAGCATGTTATGTTCTTCCCTCTTGATTTCCTAACTCCAAAAGTTAGGAACGAATTTCGAATGCATATAAATCAAATTGACTATATCCCTGGGAAGTTGTTGTTAAGTGCCATTAAGTCAGTTCTGACCCATAGTGACCAAAGGGTTTACGAGGAGCAGCTGGTGAGCTTTAACCACCGACCATTTCATTATAATACTTGACTTTATCTTCTTGAGCTGACCATTGAGGTTGTCTGGTCAGCTCTTTTACCTCCTCATTTCTTCCATTTGCTTTAGCATCGCTACCCTGGAGAGCAAGTTTTAGTCTCTTCTGATAGCTATTTTGGTCTTTTCCTTATTTCTTGTCTTCTTAATGACTTTTTACTTGCTTCTTGTATGATGTTCTTGATGTCATCCCACAACTCTTCTGGTCTTTTTTCATTAGTGTCTATTGAAGCCCATCTGTTCTTTTTTTAAAAAAAAGCTTTTATTGTGAATTGAGTCATAGTTTACATGGGAGAGCATCAGTTTTGTGCTCATTCTATCATATTTCATTTAATTGCAATGATTACAATCCCTTCCATGCATCATCATCCAACAGTATTTGCTTCTATTCCCTCTGTCCCAATCTGTTCTTGAGATGATCTCTAAATTCAGATGGGATATGTTCAAGATCACATTTTGGTTCTTGTGGACTTGTATTAATTTTCTTCATCTTCAGCCTGAATTTGCATATGAAAAATTGATGGTCTATTCCACAGTGTGCCCCTGGTCTTGTTTTGGCTGATAATATGGAGTTTTACCACTAGTGTGGTGCTGTGGGCTAATGTACCAGACTGCAAAGCCATTTGAACTGTAAAGTCGGTGTTTCAAGCTCACCAGCTGCTCCTTGGAAACCCTGTACAGGGTCACTATGGGTCAGAACTGACTCAACAGCACTTAACAACAACTTCCCAGAGATATAGTCAATTTGATTTGTATGCATTCCATCTGTGAGGTCAATGTGTATAATTGTCTTTTATGTTTAAAAAGATATTTACAAGGAAGAAAGCATTGGTCTTGCAAAATTCTATCATGCAAATTCCAGCGTAGTTTCTATCACCAGGCCATATTTTCCAAATACTCATCTTTCTTTGTTTCCAACAATTGTATTTCAATCACCAGCATTATCCATACATCTTGATCGCATGCCTGATCAATTTCAGACTAAAAAAGTTGGTAGAATTCTTCAGCTTCATTATCACTGGTTTTAGTGGTTGGTGCATAAATTTGAGGAACAGTGGTGTTAACTGGTCTTCCTTGTATGGATCATATCCCCTCACAGCCAGCATTCCACTTCAAGAGAGCTGCCTCTCTTCATTTTGAGATGTGCTGCATAGGCAAATGAAAGTTCCGAAAGTCTTACTCCATTTGCACTGTCACAATCTACTCTACTTTAAGAAGGCAGCTCTTCCCCATTCATATTTTTTATGCCTTCCAACCTGATGGGCTCAAGTTTTGGAAGTATATCTAACGATATTCTGGTGCTATTTATTATGTTGACATATTCAATATTTTGGGACTATCTGACAGTGTTTCACTGCTATTCATGACGTTTTCAGTGGCTGAATATTTGGAAGCAGTCTGCCTCTCCTTCTTCTGAGTCTTTCTCAGTCTGGAAGCTTAGCTGAAACCTGTCCTCCATGGGTAACCCTGCTGAAATTCAAAAGATGAGTGGCCTAGTTTCCAGCATCACAGGAACATGCAAGTCATCACAGTATGGCAAACTGATGGACAAGTGGTGGAAGAAGTTGGTAGAATTTTTCAATTTCATCATCATTGTCTTTAGTGTCTGTGTGTAAATTTGAATAATTGTGGTATTTACTTGTCTACCTTATTAGTGTTGTTGTTAAGTACCATGGAGTTGGTTCCAACTCATAGTGACCCTGCACAGGGTTTCGGAGGCTAAAAAATCTTTACAGGAGCAGAACGCCTCATCTTTCTTCCGCGGAACAGCTGGTAGTTTCGAACTGCCAACCTTAAGGTTAGCAGCCTGATTTGTAACCACTCTGCTACCAGAGCTCCTTTGTCTTCCTTATAGCTGTATGGTTATTATCCTATCACATTCAGCATTGTACATCAAGACAGATCTTTAAATGCTCTTTTAGACAATGAATTCAATGCTATTCCTCTTCAGTTTGTTATTTCCTGAGTAGCAAACAAATACAATTTTTCTGATCTAAAATGGCTAATATCAGTCAATTTCAGCTCACTAAAGCATAAGATATATATCTTTATGTGCTCCATTTAATTTTTGAGAACTTCCAATTTTCCTAGATTCATACTTCGCACATTCCATGTTCTGATTATTGATGGATATTTCCAGGTGTTTCTTTTCATTTTTGAGTTTGTGCCCCATCAGCAGTTGAAGGTTCTGAAAGATTCCTCCGTTTATATCATTAAGGCCAACTCTATTTTGAGGAGGCAGCTCCTCCACAGTCGTATTTTGCGTGCCTTACAACCCGAGGGGCATGCATATGAGGTTATTGAAAATACCATGGCTTGGGTCAGGTGCACTTTAGTCCTCAAGCTGACATCTTTGCTCTTCAACACTTTAAAAAGGTCTTGTGCAGCAGATTTACCTAATGCAATACGTCGTTTGATTTCTTGACTGCTGCTTCCATGAGTGTTGATAGTTGATCCATGAAGAATGAAGTCCTTGACAACTTCAATCTTTTCTCTGTTGATAAGAACGTTGTTGATTGGCCCAGTGGTGAGGATTTTTGTTTTCTTTATATTAAGATGCAATCCATACTGAAAGCTGTGGTCTTTGATCTTCCTAAGTATTTTAAGTCTTCTTCACTTTCCGCAAACAAGGTTGTATCCTGCATATTGCAGGTTGTTAATGAGTCTTCCTGCAATCCTGATGCCACGTTTTTCTTCACATAACCCAACTTCTTGAATAATTTGCTCAGCATACAGGTTAACTAAGTGTGGTGGAAGAATACAACTCTGTTGCACACCTTTCTTAATTTGAAAAAATTTAGTGTTTCCATATTCTGTTAGAACAACTGCTTCTTGGTTCAGGTACAGATTCCTCAAGAGCACAATTAAGTGTTCCAGAATACTCATACTTCACAATGTTGTCCATAGCATCCACACAATCAAAAGCCTTTGTGTTGTCAATAAAGCACAGGTAAACATCTTTCTGACATTCTCTGCTTTCAGCCAAGATCCATCGGTGATGAGCAATGATATCCCTCATTCCACAGCCACAGTAAGACTTGGTCACTTCCAAAGAGCAATTCAGCCGTATTTCTTCCAAAATAGATTTGTTCTCCTGATGGTACATGGTATTTTCAGTATTCTTCCGCAACACCATAATTCAAATGCATGGATTCTTTTTTGGTCTTTCTTATTCATTGTCAAGCTTTCACATGCAAATAATAAGATACTGTTGTTTAGTGCCCTCAAGCTGATTGCAACTCTTAGCATCCCTGTATAATGGTTAGGAATCAAGCTGCTAATCTCATGGTCAGCAGTTCACAACTACCAGCTGTTCCGTGGGAGAAAGATTAGGCTTTCTGCTCCCATAAAGATTTACAGCTTCAGAAACCCTGTACGGGGTCGCTGTGAGTTGGAACCGACTCCACGGCACATAACAACAACAACATAGGGCTTCTGAGGAGCAGCTGGCGTGTTTTAACCACAGATGTTGTGGTTAGCAGTTCAGTGCTTACCTTGCTGCGCCACACCAGGACTCCAATAATAATAATGTTGTGTATTGTCGAGTCGGTTCCAACTCATAGCAACACTGTATAGATTTCTGAAGAGCACCTGGCGGGCTTGAATCACTGACCTTGTGATTAAGCAGTCTGGTGTTTATCCTACAGCACTACACCAGGTACTATTATTATATCCATTTTATATTTAAAGAAATTGAACAGAAGTAACTAGTCCAAGGTTAGCAAATGGAAGCATCTGAGATTGATTCCAAAGCCCTGGGTTGCGACAAATATGTATAAAAAGTACTTAGCTCAGTGGTTGTTAGGTGCTATTGAGTTAGTACCAAGTCACAGAGACCTTATGCACAATAGAATGAAATACAGTCCTGTCCTGCACCAATCTCACAATCGTTGCTACACTTGAGCCCATTGCTACTGCAATTCTTCTTTACTTACCCAGGAACTTCCTAAATGCCTCTCCACTTGGAAAGCAAGGATGAACAGTTCAAGCTTTGATTTCTATACACTTAGCTATTATAAGCAGAAGAAAGATGAGGCTGTCTGCTCCTGTAAAGATTCCAAAGTCTTAGAAATCCTATATAGAGTGTCACTATGAGTCAAAATTGATTCAGTGACAGTTGGTGGTTTTTACTTACTAGGAATGTTTTATGTAAGTGGGATCATATGATATTTTTTACCTTTTATGACTGACATTTCATTCAGCATGTTTTCAAGGTTCATCCATGTTGTAGCATGCATCAGAACTTAATTTTCTTTATGGCTGAGCAGTATTTTATTATATGTATAACCACATTTTGTTTATCCATTCATCTGTTTATGGGCATTTAGAATGTTTCCACCTTCTTAGTACTACAATCAGCATGGGTACACAAATATATGTTTCAGTTGTCTCATTCTTTTGAATTGTTGGTTTGTTTGAATTGGGATCAACAAGGTTCACATGATGATGTGTATCTGAAATCTTTTAACATGTAGGTTCCCCTCACATATGAGAGAGCTTCAAAAAGTTTATGGAAAAAATTGATTATCTTTTCATTCCAATTTTTATGAACTTTTTGAAGCCCTCTCATCCATCTGCTTTTTCTTCTTCTTCTTCCTGCAATGTGTTTATTAAAGGAATTGAGTCATTTGTCTTATGGTTTCCCACATTATGAGTTTTTCTTAGTGCATCTCTGTGGTGTCGGTTAATATGCTCTTCAGTCTTCATATTTCTTATAACAGGTAGTTATAATCAGAACTGTACTGTCCAGTACAGTAACCATTTGCTTCCTTTGTCTATTAAAACTTCAATAGACAGTCATTAAAATTCAACATTCAATTGTTTGGTTGCACTAAGAACCTTTTAGGTGCTCAGTAGCCATGTGTGGCTAATGGCTACGATATTCAGCAGTACAGACTAGCATGTCTCCATCAATTACAGAGCGTTCTGTTGGACAACCTAGAGGAGTCACCAGATCCTCTGATAATTGCTCATTTTTCTTCTCCTATATGCTCAACAGCAAAGATAAATACTCAGAAGTTTGCATTACTACTACGAAGGCTTAGGTAATACAAGGGAAGCATTTGCCAGACTCTACTTCTGCCTGTTTAAGTAGCAACTGCCTATGTTTAAAGAAGATGATTAGCTGTTTGTAATGAGAGCCTCCGGTATGTATGAGATTCCGTAGTGATAAAAGGTCAGCATCTCTCTAGCCTGCAAGGAGCCATAACCCCTTTTCTGCCTCTTCAGTGGGAAATTGAAGGAATCAATTCTAATCTGTAAGGCTTAGCCTTGCCATTATTATAGGACATGCTGGTTCCAGGATATTCCTTCAAGGTAGTCTTTTCCTCAAGGTACAAGTGCTCTGGAGACTTCTTCCTGACTCTTTGTCTAAGCATTTTTGTAATGAGCACTCCAAACAGGTTTTTCAACATGCTGCTGTGACATTTCTTGAAGCCTAGAGGAGCCATACCAAGGCAAAGGAAGTAGCACATGCAACCAACCAATGAAAAAGTCAAGCTGTCTATATATTTTAGCAGGTCCTTCCCAGGTTCCTGAGAAAACCTCAGCTAACAGATGAGGAAATGGATGCCTTGGGACATAGGTTATTCTAATGGGAAATAGAAAAACAAAACATTCAGTGAATTTGGCATTAGGAAGTCATCATTCATTGACTCATTCTAATAATACTTACTGGGCCAGACATTGTGTTAGGCACTAGGATAAAAGTCTCTGCCCCCACAAGTCTACAGTTTGGTAGAGGAGAAAGGTAAATAAACAAACCACTTCCATACTGTTTGACAAATACCATGATGAAGGTACTAGAGAATGTCATAGAAGTACATGGGAGAGATCCTTGCTCATGACATGAACACTCAAGGAAGTGATGTTTAAGTCGATACCTAATAACAAGTAGCAGAAAAGGAGGAAGATGAAACGTGAAAAGAATTTCTGGGAAGAAAGCACAAGGCATAGGTAGCACAAAACAATGTTGGTTTCTGCACAATGAACAGTGTAAGAGGAAAATGACAAGAAATGAGACCGAAGCAAAAGCAACTGAGTAAATCCCAGCTGTGTGAGCTGAGGCAAGTCATGTCTCCCCACACCTCAGTTTCATCCTTTGTCAAACAGACAACGCCAGACTTGTTGCCACCAGTGCAGTAGCTCATAGTATCAAATATCCATACTCCCCACACCACCACCACCCCCATACACACAGACCCCCGCTGCAACAATGAAAACAACAGCACATGGGCAGAACTGGGCTGCAAGGGCACCGGGAACCTGAATGTGGAAGCTGCTGGAGGGCAGGGTGCCCAATTGGCTCCCAGAGCAAAAGTGCAGGTCAGACCAGGGCCAGGCGCCACAGCCCCAGGCTTGGACCTAGCAGCTCCTGACATCCCAAAACAGGTCTAGCAAGTTGTGCATCAGTGAATGAAGATCTACTGGTGCGAACAAAGGTATAGGCCCTGTTAGTGTCTTTCCCTCTGGCAGTGTTAGCCAGTACAGTCCACACTTTCCTGCACACACATCCCTAGTGCTAGCCTTAATAATACTTCACATTCTGGGGTAAGAACCCCTTAAAAGATGTAATAGAATTTTGCAAACTGTATCCCAAAATTCCACTTGTGCAAAGGTGATGATGCTTAGTCTGGAGCAACCTTTCACTGCTGGATAGTGTATGAATTAGACAGAGCTACAGAGTCTGTCAAAGGTGCCAGTACACATCTCTTTCCACCTCATTAGATTCAGTAATGTCACATCAGTAGCTTGAAATTTACCATGGTGGGAGGATGTACACCATTGAAATTGACAAAGGTTATAATGCTTTATCTTTGTTTTTCTTTTCCTTTTCTTTCTTTCTAGTCTTTTCCTTTGTTTTTTTTTTTCATTTCTTTCTCTTTCTTCCTCTTTTCCCTTCCTTCATTTCCTTCTGTCTCTTTCTCTTGTTGAGAGCAGATATACCAGCACGTAGAGTGAGAGTGAAAGTGATAGGAAGCATTGGTACCTTGTTTTTGATGCTGTTAAGTGTCATCAAGTCGGTTCTGACTCATTGCAACCCTGTATAGGGTTTCAAAGGAGTAGATGGTGGGTTTGAACTACCGACCTGTGGTTAGCAGTAAGAAATGTACACCCACAACCAAAGCAAAAAAAAAAGGCAAGTTTTTGAAAGAGTGACTCAATTCCTCTGTCTCCCATCAGAGTTGTTGTTGTTGTTGTTGTTAAGTGCTATGGAGTCAGTTCCAACTCATAGCAACCCTGTACAGGGTTTCCGAGGCTGTAAATCTTTACAGGAGCAGAAAGCCTCATCTTTCTCCCACGGAGCCACTGGTAGTTTCAAACTGCTAACTTTGAGGTTGACAGCCCAACTCATAACCACTACGCTACCAGAGCTCCTGAGTAGACACACTCAAAGCCAGCTCTTAGGAAAGAGAAAAAGAGGGCCACTTCTTCATGCTAACCCACTCCCAGATGTGCCAGAAGAGTGTCAGTAACACCTAACTCACGGAAATGAGACTGGAGCCTCCCAGATCAACAGCTGTCAAGCTGCTTTCTTTGGCTTATATGGCCAGTGGTCAATTGGATTTCAATGCTCTTAATAGATGGAAAACGATGCCCCCTTGTTCCCTCCTGTGCCTTATCCTGGAGCTTCCAGCTGGCATTTTTTTATCACTATCACAGTTATCAGCAGTGGGGATCATGCACTTCATACAGAGGGCATGTGAAAGGGATAAAATCTTCCCAAAGTGACAATTTCCAAGGCGGCTACCACTTGGAAAAACTGGGATATGAATATAGTTCAAAACATGTTTTAAATCATTGGGCTGTTTCCAAGGATAAGGGTAACCTAGAAAATTATTATATTTATAGTTTTATTTATAGTATTTTATAGTGTCTAACCACAAAAACAGTATGTCTATATACTCCCCAATCCTGGAGAAATAACTACTTGGACATGTTGGAGTGTTATGCCAAGGAAAAAGCAAAATATCAAAATTTGAGTTGGGTTTAAGTGGAATGATGTTATTAAATATTTATTTATTCCTTCATTCCACAAAGTATATATTGAGTGCTTACTATTTGCTGCTAGAATACAGTGTCCATTAATACAAGGATTGTGTCCATCTTCTTTACCGTAGGCACTCAGTACATTTTTGTTGAGTGAAGGAGTGGATGGCATTACTTTGCCAGGTGCTCAGGGTGTAGAAATGATCAACTCACAGACCCTCCTGCTGCAGAGCTCTCCATCTGCTGGATAGACAGACAGGCAGACCAACAATTACAATACAGGGTGATGAGGGCTGAGGTAAGGGAGGTGTGGAGTGCAAAAAGGGACCTTTTGGAGGGCATCCATAAATTCAGGCTTTCTACTGAAATAAATGACCCCACACCCAATGGGACAGATGACCTATGGATCTTTAATATCTCGCTGATATACAGCCACTCCTATGGGATCCAGCTCTATAGGTAGACAGGTTACTTTTTCTCCAAGGTCATATGTGTTTCATTTGGTACAAATGAGAGAGATACTCTGAATTTTATTTCAAAAATGGAGGCAAACTGCAGATTTGCAAAAGGTCTTGATAGTGAAAAGCCTTGGCTTAAATGTCAGCTGAGCTGAGAGAGAAGAATTTGGCCATAGCCTAGTTTCACTAACAGTGATCAAGCCATGCTTTTGCCTTAGTTAACAGTAAATTTAAGTGTAAATATGCACTCACACAATCCTACATATCTTAAAGCATGGAGACTAAGATCTCAATCATTTGAAATCAAAATATAGCTCTTTGACAATAAAGGACAAGCCTAAGTACATTTGCTCTCCTCTTCAAAAGTCATTTTCCCCAAGGATCTGGGAACCATTGCAGCCAATACATTCCTCTCCTTAATAGCCTGTCAAGCTAGTAGTGCCTTTGCTTCAGTAGCAATTCTAAAGAGAGCCGCATACACATGCAAAAAAAAAAAAAAAAACACAAAAAAAAGTAGAAAAAATAATATAATGAATTGCCTTCTGCCCAGGACTCAGTGTCAACAATTATCAACATTTTGCCAGTTTGATTTCATCTAAACCATCACCTTTAGTTCTGAGATATATAAAAGATACTCTTAGAGCTTTATCGTTCACCTTAAAATTCACCCTGTTATCTTTGGGGTCTGAAGCCCTGGTGGTGTAGTGGGTTACGTGTTGGGCTGCTAACCACAAGGTCAGTAGTTTATATCCACTGGCCACTCCATAGGAGACAGGTGAGGCTTCCTGCTCCCACAAACAGTGAAGAATGACAGCTTTGGAAACCCTATACAGGGCCACTTGACAGCATACAGCAGCAGCAGCTTTAGAGTTGGACGGGGTGGTAAAAACCATCTTCTTTTTCTTTACAGTTGAGGAAACTGAGGCCCAGGGAGAGTCATTCAGTACCTCACAGGAGTACACAAGTGTGTCCACTGTGAACTAGATCTTGTGGTCACCCTCCAACTGCAGACCAGATTGCTGCCCCATTACTAGAAACCTCCTATTGTTTGCCTGGGTCATGTTATCACAAATCATTCCTTCTTCAACTCCAGAAACATCCACGTGAAAGTGAATGTGAGAAAAACATTGTGGAAAGAAAGCCAGAGTACGTGTAACCAGAGATTTTGTTTAAGTACTCAGTTACTAACCAAAAGGTCAGAGTTACAGATTTACCAGCCACAGCAAGAGAACGAATGCTGTGGCAGTCTGCTTCCATACAGACTGTTGTTGTTGTTGTTAAGTGCCGTCGAGTTGGTTTGGACTCATAGCAAGCCTGAATAGGTTTTCTGAGGAGCGACTGATTAGTTTGAATCTCCAGCCTTGTGGTTAGCAGCCCAGTGCTTATCCATACAGTTTACAGCCTTGGGAACCTAGGAGGCAGTTCTCCTCTATCCTACAGGGTCACCATGAGTAAGAATCCACTCGACGGCAATGGTTTGGGTTTTGTTTGGTTTTCTTTGAAGTCCAGGGATCAGAGACAGAAATACAAATGTGCTTCAAGCACAAATCCTTCAACAGAGAATTGATGGCCTGTAAATAATAACTTGAGCGAGGACATTTCTTTTTGACACCATCTTCCAATGATGGACAATATCATGACACCAAAGCCATATTGGAGAGCAATTTGGGAGTAAACAAATAGATGTGCCAGTGATGGCCCTAGGAAGAGACTGAAGGAGGTAAGCAGTTAGCTCACCCTGTTGATTTTGGTCCCACCTGATGCCAGGAGTAGAGAGAAGCAGGCCAACCCTTTTCTGAACAAGTGGGAAGAGTCCTCAGTGAATGGTGACTAGCTTATTATTCAGTAGTAGGCGAGTTCTCACCACAGTAGTGTTTGCCCTTTCTACCTTGCATGTTGTTGTAGTAATTCTGCTCCACTCGGTTCCTTTTCTCTAATCATATTGTCAATCCACATGCTTTCTTCATTACTTTAAAATTAAAAGTAAGCTCAGAGTTCATCAGCAGCTGGATCTCCTGCTGTTTCTAGCATCTGCTATTTCATTGTTTCAGGGTTTTGGTGTTTCTAGATTCTTCTAAGTATTAGCCAGGATTTGTTCAGTTTCAAGTTTCAGAGAACAACTCAAAGAACTTTTAGAAATAAACAATACATTGAGGCTATTGTCTATTTTCACTTAGTATCCTTCAGGCACTGCTGGCTCTAGAGGTTAAATTTTGTCAGGGCTCTTAGGTATTTATTTACCTGTCCCACACATTTATCAGTTTGTCGTCCTGTAGTGATTTGCATGTTGCTGTGATGGCAGAAGCTATGCCAACAGTATTTCAAATATCAGCAGGATCAGCCTTGGTGGACAGGTTTCAGCAGAGCTTTCAAACTAAGCACAGACTTCTTGTTGTTGTTGTTAGGTGCCATCGAGTTGGTACCGACTCATAGCGACCTTATGCACAGCAGAACGAAACACTGCCCGATCCTGGGCCAACCTCACTACTGTTGCCACACGTGAGTCCATCAAAGCTGCCACTTGGCCAATCCATATAGTTGGGTGTCTTCCTCTTTTTCTCTGACCTTCCACCTTACCAAACATGATATCCATTTCCAGAGACTGGTCCCTCCTGACAATATGTCCAAAGTATGAGAGACGAAGAAGTTTAGCCATCTTGACCTTCAAGGAGCCAATAAATAGCATCGTTATAAATGGAGAAAAGATTGAAGAGCAAAGAAGTCACTTGAAGACTAAAGTACATATTTCCAGTCACCTCATATGCATGTGAAAGCTCGTCAATGAATAAGGAAGGCCAGAGATGAATTTGATGCATCTGAATTATGATGTTACAGAAGAAAACTCAAAGTACCATAGACTGCTTGAAGAACAAATAAATCTGTTTTGTGAGAAGTACAACCAGAATGTTTCTTCGAAATGAAGATGGCAAGACTTCATCTTTAGTACTTCATCCATGTTATCAGGAGGGATCAATCCCGGGAAAAGGACATCATGTTTGGTTAAGTAGAGGGTCAGTGAAAATGAGGAACCACCCCCACACCAATTGTTGTTGTTGTCAGGTGCCATCGAGTCGGAACCGACTCATAGCGACTCCATGCACAGCAGAACGAAACAATGTTCGATCCTGGGCCAA